>NC_079443.1:23664944-23964944 GCF_903798145.1 Danio aesculapii | reverse complement strand
GTGCTTAATCATTGTATTTTCATACTTTGTTAAGGATTCATTTTTCACTATTAAACTAACTATTGCATTATTTACAAACCAGTTATTTAAGCATAGTTGGTGATTTTTTAGAATCACTCAGAATGCATAAGTAAAAGATTAATAAACTATTCAAATTAACATTCATATATCTTATTATTCAGGCATATATTAATAGTTAATTTGTGTGTTAATAAATGCTTTATTAACTCAACTTCATGCAGTTTTGTGACCTAATTTAAAGTGAGGACTTCTTATGCTTTATAAATCCCTTATAAATGACAATTAAAGGCTCAGTTTAATTCTAAACAGGAAAAAACATACACAATTCTATTAATTTCTATTCATTTAAAGATACACAAATGAAACTGTATCAAATGAAAGATACATAATTGCAAACTTAACTTTTAAACAACTAAACCTCATTTAATCAATGGTTAAACATCGTTAAATAACATTGAAATGTATCATGATAGGGCAACGCAGTGGTGCAGTAGGTAGTGCTGTCGCCTCACAGCAAGAAGGTCGCTGATTCGAGTCTCGGCTGGGTCAGTTGGCGTTTGTGGAGTTTGCATGTTCTCCCTGCGTTTGCATGGGTTTCTTCCGGGTGCTCCTGTTTCCCCCACAGTCCAAAGACATGCGGTACAGGTAAATTGTGTAGGCTAAATTGTCCATAGTGTATGGATGTGTGCGAATAAGTGTGTATGAGTTTCCCAGAGATGGGTTGTGGCTGAAAGGGCATCCGCTGTGTAAAACATATGCTGGATAAGTTGGCGGTTCATTCTGCTGTGGCGATGCCAGATTAATAAAGGGACTAAGCCGAAAAGAAAATCAGTGAATGAATGTATCATAATATGTTGTTAAATTATTATATTGTTGTTGTTTTATCCAACTTTGTTATATTTTGACACTCCTGTTATTCGGCAATGTTTAAACTTTACAGTAATTTTATTTTTTAAATAGGATTGCAAAGATTATTGTTCATTTGATACTAATTTAATTGTCATTTATAAGGGATTTATAAAGCATAAATAGTCCTCACTAGATTAGGTCACAACAATGCATGAAGTTGAGTTAATAAAGCATTTATTAACATACAAATTAACTTTTAATATATGCCTAAATAATAAAATGTATAATTGTTGATTTCAATCATTTACTAACTCATTCTGAATCATCTTAAAAAAGATCGACTATTCTTAAATACAAATGGTTTGTAAATAATTCTATATTTCAGTTAGTCATGAAAAATCAATCAGTCAAAAATTATGAAAGTACAATTATTAAGCACATTATAAATGTGCTTATAAGTCAAGAATACATCATTTGTAGCTATATTTATAAACTGCTTACTAACGTTTACTAATGTAGAGTTAATGCTTAACAGATAATGAAATAACTATATGCTAATGCTTAATAAATGGTTCATAGTTTGCAGTTATTATAAATGTTACCATGTGTCTGTCAATTCAGTTCAAAATTTGTTTTATTTTTTAATTAATATTTTTTTTAGTTCATAACATTATTAAAATTATTACAAATATTTTAATCAAGACCTCAACTAAGACATATTTGTTTAGATGAATGTAAAAACTTAAGATAACGATCAAAGGCAGAGCATGCGTATTAAACACAACCCTGACTAGTCACCTGCTGTGCAGCTCAACAGTCTATCTGTGTGGATCATCAAGGAAGCACTGGATGGTTTTGAAGGTGAGTATATTTCTTTTGAATTAAGCTTATAATGAATATAAATGCTTAATGTAGACATTTTGCACTAAAAAGTGTAACGTTAAGTTAGCTTTCCAGTTATCTTCTATTATTGCAAAACGGTTTAAAAAATGTTTTACACTACCTGACAAATGTATTGTCACCTATCCAAGTTTTTGGAACAACAAATAATAACCTGACTTTTAGTTGATCATTTGGTATCAGAAGTGGCTTATATGAAAGGCAAAGGCCTCGGGATTACGCTTATTTTACCAAAATATAATATGATTATGCCTTGATTTTTAATTCTTTAATTAGGACAGTAAGGTCTGACCTTGCTTAGACAAAAGTTCTGTCACTTTACAGAAATAATGTAGAGTATAGAATATAAAGTCATGGTGCAGTGGAAAAAGAATTCATATTGTGTATGACTCCCATGAGCTTGGAGGACTGCATCCATACATCTCTGCAATGACTCAAATAACTTATTAATAAAGTCATGTGGAATGGGAAAGAAAGCGTTCTTGCAGGACTCCCAGAGTTCATCAAGATTCTTTGGATTCATCTTCAATACCTCCTTCATCTTACACCTGAAATGCTCAATAATGTTCAATTCTGGTGACTGGGCTGGCCAATCCTGGAGTACCTTGATCTTCTTTGCTTTCAGAAACTTTAATCTGGAGGCTGATGTATGAGAAGGAGCGCTATCCCGCTGAAGAATTTACCCTCTCCTGTGGTTTGCAATGTAACAGGCAGCACAAATGTTTTGATACTTCAGGCTGTTGATGTTGCCATCCACTATCTAGATCTCTCACACACCCCCATCTTGAATGTAACCCCAAACCATGATTTTTCCGTCACCAAACTTGACTGATTACTCTGAGAATCTTGGGTTCATGCAAGTTCCAATAGGTTCTGATTTCTGCCGTATTTGTGATGATTGGGATGCAGTTCAACAGATGATTCATCAGAAAAATCTACCTTCTGCCACTTTTCCAAATGGTCAACTAGAAGTCCAGTTATAATTTGTTGCTCTTACAACTGGGATTGACGACAAGACTTTTGTCAGGTAGTGCAGAATGGCATGAATTTAGCAATTTTGAATTCAATTTTGTCTGTTTTTGGGCCCTTCTGCATTCTTTCTCAAACACTAACTATAGCTCCTGCTCTGCTTATACAACATATCGCTCATGACACACTTCATTGCTGTTCCTTTATTCATTAGAGGCGTTCTCATTATGTCAGTATTGTGACATGTCTTAAAACAGCCTCACGCCAAGGCAGACATTTTTCAATCGCTACGACGAGCTCAAATGAACGATAGGTGTTAATTTTTTCATTGTTTAGGATTTCATAACTTGTCATGACTCACACAGCAGAGTGGGTGTTGTTCAATGAGAGCTTTACTGATAGTCTGCCATGCTTCTCATGTATCACAGACTCACTGTACGGATGCGGCACATGCTCCATTCACTGACGCTCTGCATGCAGAAGAGCACGCCAGTCTCCCAACCTCTGTTCCCATGCCATTCACAAACAAAGCTCCTCTCACAAAGCAGGCCAACAATCACAGCTCTCATGACGCAGATCATGGGAAAGAGCCCCTCGGGCCAGAAACATCTTCAATGATTTCGAACCCCCGAGGGGTGAGAGCCACTCTTCAAACGTCCATCACTCCTGCTAAAGCGAGAGCAAAGCTGTCGATTGGCTTTTCTGGCCACAGTGGAAAGTGTCCCTTTCGTCCACTGAGTCACCATGTTCCCACAATGCTCTTTGGGTGGAGAGTTTCACTTCTATTCCTGTCATGTGCAACGGCAGTGAGGAAACACAGCACAAATCATCCGCTCTGTGTTTACGAGGCTCAGTGTGTGTGTGCGTGTGTGTTTTTGTTTGTGGGATGTAACAATGAATGGCCCCAGTGCCCTGAAATAGACATCAGCACGAGGCAGTTCGTGGCAAGATCGCAGTGGGAAGGGTGGAGCGACTTGTGTACCAGTCATAAAGAGAAAGAAAGAGACGAGTTAAAGGGTGTGGGAAGCAGGTGAAAGGACATAATGTCCCTCTGTGACCCTGAAATAAAAAGAGGAAATAGGAAGAGCCGGTTTAAGATAAGAAATGTGGAGATGCTGCATTGCATACAAATACATCCTCATTATTTCTGGTATTCCTGAAGTGTTCAAACATGGAAAGCCAACAGAAATCTTGAACACTCTGACTATGACTAATGTTTTTGGCAGAAATGGACATCCTTTCTGCCAAAATAGACATTTGTTGTCATTAAGCGGCTTTTTCCTCATAATTATTTCATGTTTAAATTGAACTCATTATCATCTTATAAATCAATCTCATCAAGTACCGTATGTTAATTCTAGAACTCATTACTTTTAATAGAACCTAAAAGTTTAGACATAAAATACAGGCCTAACAGACATAAACTTATGGGCTAGTGGTATTTAGAGACTTTTGTCACTGACGTTTTACAAAATATCTTTAATGATTTGCTTTAATATAAGTATATATATATACCGGTAAGTATATATATACCGGTAAGTATATATATACCGGTAAGTATATATATATATATATATATATATATATATATATATATATATATATATATATATATATATATATATATATATATATATATATATATATATATACACCTACCGGCCACTTTATTAGGTACACCTGTCCAACTGCTAGTTAACGAAAATTTCTAATCAGCCAATCACATGGCAGCAACTCAATGCATTTAAGCATGTAGACATGGTCAAGATGATCTGCTGCAGTTCAAACCGAGCATCAGAATGGGGATGAAAAGTGATTTAAGTGACTTTGACTGTGGCATGGTCGTTGGTGCCAGATAGGCTGGTTTGAGTATTTTAGAAACTGCTGAACTGCTGGTAGTTTTTATGCACAACCATCTCTAGGGTTTACAGAGAATGGGATGAAAAAGAGGAAATATCCAGTGAGTGACATTTCTGTGGACGCAAATGCCTTGTTGATGCCTGAGGTTAGAAGAGAATGGCCAGACTGGTTCGAGCTGATAGAAAGGCAACACTAACTGAAATAACCACTCGTTACAACCGAGGTATGCAGAAGAGCCTTTCTGAATGCACAACACATCCAACCTTGAGGCGGATGCACTACAGCAGCAGAAGACCACACCTGGTGCCACTCCTGTCAGCTAAGAACAGGAAACTGAGGCTACAATTCGCACAGGCTCACCAAAATTGGACAATAGAAGATTGGAAAAATGTTGCCTGGTCTGGTGAGTCTCGATTTCTGCTGTGACATTCGGATGGTAGGGTCAGAATTTAGCATCAATAACATGAAAGCATGGATCCATTCTGCCTTGTATCAATGGTTCAGGCTGGTGATGGTGGTGTAATGGTGTGGGGGATATTTTCTTTGCACACTTTGGGCCCATTAGTACCAACTGAACACTGTGTAAACACCACAGCCTTAGCGAGTATTGTTGCTAACCATGTCCATCCCTTTATGACCACAGTGTACCCATCTTCGGATGGCTACTTCCAGCAGGATAACGCACCATGTCATAAAGCGCGAATAATCTCAGACTGGTTTCTGTAACATGACAATGAGTTCACTGTACTCAAATAGCCTCCACAGTCACCAGATCCCAATCCAAGAGAGCACCTTTGGGATGTGATGGAACGGGAGATTCGCATCATGGATGTGCAGCCGACAAATCTGCAGCAACTGCATGATGCTATCATGTCAATATGAACCAAAATCTCTGAGGAATATTTGCAGTACCTTGTTGAATCTATGCCACGAAGGATAAAGGCAGTTGGAAGGCAAAAGGGGGTCTAACCTGGTACTTGTAAGGTGTACCTAATAAAGTGGCCGGTGAGTGTATGTAAAGTAAATAAAATAAAAAACTTGAATAAAATAATTAAAAGAATTGACTAATATGGAAATATAAAATTATTAATGATGCTCAAATAAATAAAAAACTTTGATTCATCCGATTCGTTTAATGCAGATTCATTCAGAAACGAAACAAGAAATGCTTGTTTATTATGGCTAGAATAAAATGTAATAGTATGCTCTTTTCACCTCTGTGCATCTACTATTCCCAGGTTTATACAGAAAATATTCAGCGCTACAAGTCCAACAACACCCTTGCTATTGCAGCAGTCATATAAAGACATCCATTAGGAACTGAGTCATGTGGAAATGATTGCGTATAGTGGGTGAGAGGAATTCTCTATTCACATGAACCTCAAAATACACTCCATAGAGAGGTGGAGATGAGGTCATGATCTTACAGAGGTAAACTGCAAGCCACTTTCACAGAGCGTAACTCGTGCCATGTGAACGTGTGGAGAGAGCCGCCATCACCTACATGACTGCTGAGCTCTCATGCTGAACTAAATTTGAAAAAAAGAATTTAAACTATAAGCCTCAGCTAACAAACGAATGAGTGATCACAGTTACTTTGGATGTGATTAAGCCACAGATTTTTACTGTATGTGCTGTATGGTTGAGAATTTGTGCCTGAAGGCCATTTAAAGATTACTGATATGAGTCACACAGCAGCCCACTCTCTGTCTATGTGTGTCTCTCTATCCAGCTACATTTACACACGTGCATTTTCAGTTGAAAATCTACAACCTTTGCTGCAGTTATTCCCGACTTCTAAACCACTCCAGCGTTTTTGACCCTTAACAATCGTAACTTTTGGAAGAGTTTCAGACCCTGTTTTATTTGGAGAACACAAGAAAGCACATACTGTATGTTTTCTTAACTCTTGTGTGGCCTTAGAATTCATAACTCGTCTTTGTTAAGCATCTAAATTAAGCCACAAAAGTTTATTTCAATTCTCAAACCTACTTTGTGTCTACAAAAAACTTCATCATTAATCACAAACCCTGTGAATGTCTAGGTTTACCTTTGTCAGTGTGCATTATTTCACCAATGTTTAATCAGTTGGCACCACTCATATTTGACTAAAGTAAAGTGTATATTTTCTCATGCTAAAGGTACCTAGCATGTTTTCACGAAGGTTTTAGCAAGACAAAATTAATAAAAGTTACGCAGCAGATTCTTAGTGTTTTTATATACAAATAAATCTAAACATCACAGATGCAATTTATATTTTACCATTACCATTATCTCACTGAGTTGTTTCTGTGTTATAACAAAAACTGTAATCACCCCTGAGCATCTCGCATTCAGACAATATACCATAGCAATGAGACTAAAGGCACACTTTTTTGTATGCGTTTTTCTCGTATTCATATGTGAAAAATTTGTCATGTAAACAAACCTTGCACACTGAGTGTGATGTGTATTAATGAATCCATTGCGAAAATACACTAAACAATTCGGAGTTAGTTCAAGCAGTTATACTTTGTTCGGCTCTCTTCTACAAAGTAGAAAAAGAAAGAGCAATAGGCTGCATATTGTGCTTATCCAGCATAGAGAGGAAGGAGAGTTCAGCTCATTTTCAAAAAACTGTGCTGGATGATCCCCAAAGGCAAAGTTTATTTTAGGAAATTAGTGAAATTTTGATACATTGATTGTCATACTTCTCACATTCATGTACATGAGCAAATCCTGAACAGAGACTGGCAGTATACAGTATACAGTCTACTATAGACATTATAATAGATGGCGGCCGCAGTGACGTGTCAAAGCAACAAACCGAAAGCGGTTTGTCTTAATACCTCATATTAATGGATAGCTTTCTATTATAATGTCTATGAGCAGTACTTCAAATGTATAGACACACACATGCACATCAAACAGCAGCAGGTCAGAGGTGCGCCAGTCACTGAATCCAGCATATAAGGGTTCTCAACTGTCAGCCACATGCTGTCTTTATTTTATGCACTGTGTTTGTCATAAAGTTTTCTGTAGCTCAAATGATGGCATTCTGTATTTTTGCTTTTTGCTTGTACGGTGGTTCTGAACTGTCAAAACACCTTTCAAAGTACTTTTTCGGATGCGAAAAGCGGAAAAAAATGTAACCCAGTCTGAACTTTTTTTATGATGGATAAAAGTTTTGGAGGCAGTGTGTCAATACGTCTGACACAACGTGAGGTCTAATTCATTTTATAACGTGTAAAAATTATGGCCGAAAATTTTGGATTCAGCATGCAATAATATTGCAGCCTGCACTGTCACAAAGAAACATACATACATGCAGGAGTTATAAAATATTGCACAGCACAATTAAAATGGTCAGCTGGACTGGCCCAGTGCTCTTACAAATGATGGCGTTTTATATGTATACTGGAACTATACTGAAGTACAAGGCCTTATTTTCTTAAAATATTCCAGGTGTATTTTTATACATTTTTAAATAAATGTATACAGTAATTTAAATAATTTGCTGTACATGTAAATTTGACTTTTTCTCTCGACACATTTAAAATACAACATGTTGCTTATAACAGATACTATTAAAAAACATTTTACCATTTTAAACTATAATCATATGGTTTCTTATATTTAAGATTTAGGTAAGTAATTTAGTTTAAGTACCAATTTCCACTATTAACTACTGGCTTATTTCTTGCCAGTTGTTAATAAATTGGCTGTTTATTAGTAGTTATAAAATATGATCTTATTCTACATGAATAATCCATCTCAACACCTAACCAGCTACTACCTTATTAACTTTTAATATGCAGCAAATTATTAGTTTAGTTTATTATTGGTTTTACTATACACCAATATACGCCACCACATATTTTTATTTTATTGGGTTCTTAATACAGATAATATTTACAAGATTTTAGGCCCATTTAAATTTCTTTTTTTCCCCTCAGTGCAGCTCATTTATAAGAAGCTCCATTATTAATAATTAGCTTTATTTAATGATTAAATATATATATATATATATATATATATATATATATATATATATATATATATATATATATATATATATATATATATATATATATATATATGCTACATGTTTAAGCTATACATACTGTAGCTACTATAAGATTCTGGTCATGCCCTGTGAATAGACACTTTATCTGAAAACTGTTAAACACTGTGGTAAAATGAAAAGCACTAGAGTAAACATAGCCTCTCTCTCCCTCTCTGTCTCTCTCTTTCAGTCTCTACACTGATGCTCAGTTCAGAAGGGCCGAAGTCTCTCCATGGTAACAGGATTCATGTGAGTTCAGTCAGCGGAGTACAGAAGAGTGCGCACACATATGCACACACACACACGCGTGCACAGACACACACACACACATGCATAAACACACAGAAACAGATCAAAGAAAGGGAGAAGCAACAGGTGATGGACACACAGGTCATCAAAAAGACAGAGGTGCCTTAATACATCAGAGGGCATTTCAAAATCAAGACTCTGCTCTCAAAGGTCACGACCGCCATTTACTGACGTCACCTAAAAATAACAAAAACACCAAAACAAAAACATCTCAAGGGTCTCACTTCCCACACAATGGTCATGTTGGCTTGAAAGGAGAAGCCCATATATGGGCTTGACTATAAGCAGGCATATCACAATTTTTGTAAGCATGTGCACTTCTGCACATACACTTCACTGCCACTGGTGGGATGAACTGAACTGATGAACTGTTAAACACTTGTAAGTAATGTCAAAATCACAGTTTCTTTTAAATGTGAATATTGAATCCCTTATACACATCATGGTAAAAAGCTAAAATATCGGAGGAAAGACACAACTGAGAAAACATTTTGAGGTTGCAATTATAATCAGCATTTGAAGTGGATCAAAACCTTTCATCAAAGTTGTCCTTTACTATTGAACAACACCCATTTGTGTCTTTTGAACGCCATATCACAGTTCATTTGACAAGAGTAAGTGCTCCGTGCTGCAAACAGGCGCGGTTCAATTAGCAGGCGTGGTTAGAAAAGGTGGGCCAGAGCGCACCTCTGCAAATCGTGTCCGAGCGCGAAACTGAAGATGCAATGTCACTTATAAGACTGTATCATATGGGTTTATTACTCATTCTTTCATTTCAATGAACGTAAACTGTCACAGTTTAGCAAAGATGCAAACCCCACACTACACTTCACTAATAAGTGCAGCACAATGACTTGCAGGAAAAAGTATGAGCGTCAAAAGTGGAGGAACTATTCAGTAAAAAATTTGACCTTGTGTTACTGCCTCCCAAATGACTCAAAATAATAAAAAACTATGTAATAAATAAACTTTGTAATATATTTATTACCTATACTATACTTACATCTTTTTAGTTCTTCAATCTGATTGGCTGACAGCGATGCAATATTCTGCTAGTATCAGCACTTTTCCAATCTGGTTGTATCACTCCTCCCTCAACCAGTGCCACATAGACTAAGCTGACTAAGAAGTAGACTAAGATACTTCAGCTGTTTGATATATACAGTTGAAGTCAGAATTATTAGCCCCCTCGTTTATTTTTTTCCCCCATTTCAGTTTAACAGAGAGAAGATTTTTTTTCAACAGATTTCTAAACATAATAGTTTTAATAACTCATCTCTAATAACTGATTTATCTTATCTTTGACATGAAGACAGTAAATAATATTTTACTAAATATTTTTCAAGACACTTCTATACAGCTTAAAGTGACATTTAAAGGCTTAACTAGGTTAATTAGGTTAACTAGGCAGGTTAGGATAATTAGGCAAGTTATTGTATAACGATGGTTTGTTCTTTAGACTATCGGAAAATAATATAGCTTAAAGGGGCTAATAATTTTGACCTTAAAATTAAAAAAAACAAACATTTAAACTGCTTTTATAGCCAAAATAAAACAAATAAGACTTTCTCCAGAAGAAAAGATATTATCAGTGAAAATTTCCTTGCTCGGTTAAACATAATTTGGAAAATATTTTAAAGGAAAAAACATCTTCTGGAGAAAGTCTTATTTGTTTTTTTTTTGGCTAGAATTAAAGCATTTTTAATTTTTTTATGAACCATTTTAAGGTCAAAATTATCAGTTATTAGAAATGAGTTATTAAAACTATTGTGTGTAGAAATGTGTTGAAAAAATCTCTATGTTAAACAGAAATTGGGGGAAAAAATAAAAAGGGGGCTAATAATTCTGACTTCAACTGTATGTATGTATATATATATATATATATATATATATATATATATATATATATATATATATATATATATATATATATATATATATGATAATAAAAGTCTTGTCATCAATTCTAGTTGTAAGAGCTACAAATAATAACTTGACTTCTAGTTGATTTTCATTTGGAAAAGTGGCAGAAGGCTTATTTTTCTGATGAATCATCTGTTGAACTGAATCCCAATCATCACAAATACTCCCGAAGACCTATTGGAACTGGCATGGACCTAAGTTTCTAAAAGAAATCAGTCAAGTTTGATAAAAGAAAAATCATGGTTTGGGGTTACATTCAGGATGGAAGCATGCTAGAGATATACAGAGTGGATGGCAACATCAACAGTTTGAGGTATTAAGACATTTGTGCTGCCCATTAGACTACAAACCACAGGAGAGGGCAAATTCTTCAGCAGGATAGTGCTCCTTCTCATACTTCAGCCTCCACATCAAAGTTCCTGAAAGCAAAAAAGGTCAAGGTGCTTCAGGATTGTCCAGCCCAGTCACCAGACATGAACATTATTGAGCATGTCTTGGGTAAGATGAAGGAGGAGGCATTGAAGATGAATCCAAAGAATCTTGATAAACTCTGGGAGTCCTGCAAGAATGCTTTCCTTGTCATTCCAGATGACTTAAGTTATTTGAGTCATTGCAGAGATGTATGGATGCAGTCCTCCAAGCTGGGAGTCATACACAATATCAATTCTTTTTCCACTGCACCATAACTTTATATTCTATACTGTACATTATTTCTGTTAAGTGACAAGACTTTTGTCTAAGCAAGGTTAGACCTTACTGTCCTAATTAAATAATTAAAAATCAAGGCATGATCATATTTTATTTTGGTAAAATAAGCATAATCTAGAGGCCTTTGTCTTACAAATAAACCACTTCTGATACCAAATGATCAACTAGAAGTCAAGTTATTATTTGTTATTCCTACAACTTGGATTGGCGACAAGACATTTGAAACTGCCTTTTAACTCATGGGTTTTTAACATTTCCAAAACGTTTCTCTCCACTAAGTCTCTTCAAGCCAATCCAAGGACAAACCTTTTGTATGTTGAATAAAAACTGCAGCTTAGAGTCAAACACACACAGGTAGTCTAGTTTCCCCTTGTGTATATCTACAACTACCTTCACCTTGAATGTTCAGAAAAATTCTAATATGATATACTGTGAGAAAACGATGACAAATGGTTACTTCCTTTGGACAAAACAGCGGCCTGATGCCGGAAGCTGATTCACTGGCACCTGAAAAAGTCTCTGCAGCTCTGACCTTGAGAATAACAGTGGATCTCTGACTGAGACAGCTGATGGTGACGCCAGGGTCCCGCAGGCTGGCGTCACATGGCTGAACGTAGTGACTTTTCCTCCCCCGAAGGACAGTCGGAAGGATGGTGACACCAGCTAGTAGTATGGGATGTAAAAAAACTGCTGCTTCTGTCAGTGAGGCGCTGACACAGATAGCGCTTTCCCTAAATGACGATTAACACCGCTAATGGTGCTTCACACTCTGGGATACGAACATGGGAATTTTCAAAGCACAGTGAGACCGAACATCAGAGTAACGAGCAGCCGGAGAGACTCGTGCTCATTAGCGACGGTTAAGAGCAGCTGTGAGTCAGAGCTGAATGTGAAACTGCTCCACATGGTGTGCTGATCAACCAAAGATGGCCAGTAATTTTGAAATGTATTAGAAGTGGCAGGAAATCAGAGGTTTAGGTCAATTTCGTCATCAGCTTTTAGATGAAGCAGCCAGAAGCAATTACTGAATTTAATTACTAAGTGTAGAAGCTTGTAAGAATATTTAGTAGGAGACCTAGGCTGTTTCAGGAATCACCATCTATCCCTTTAAATAGTGCCATATTTGAGAGAGCAACCATTTTTAGTGGTGTCCAACACCATAGTGGACGTTCTGAAGTGCACTTATTCAATCCCACAATGCACCACGTACATCAAGTGTTAGGGCGGTGCAATTAATCGAAAATACGATTTCAGCTTCTAATGGTTATGAAAAACCATTAATCGAGATAAACGATTATTGCTTCATATACCGCCCCCTTTCCAGTTGTACACATTTGTTGCTCTGCAAAGCTCAGATTTACGTGAAAATAATTAAAACAATGTGCTGTAATGTAACGTTTGCAGCACGGGATTCATGTTTTTAAAAGCGCGAATGAGACCACATGCTTCTGCCGCACACACAGCATGCGGTCAGCATTCGCACACTGAGACGAGCAGAGCACACACATCTAAAGACATCTTAACGTTAGCGATTTAATGGTCAAATAGGTGTCAAAATATGGTGTTTAGTGATTATTGATATTAACCCTCATTTGTGTAATAAACAAACGAGTTGAAAACCATAAGACACGTGAAAGAGAAACCATTAATGTGACAGCGCGCAATATTCCTGCTGCTGCCTGTTTTTATTATTTATCAAACAACAAAAGGAGAAAATCCCTCACTGCTCTACTGAAGGACTTTTGTAAGTAAAGTGTTTTTCTGACAGTGAAGATGCTTAAAGCAGTTTGTTTTATATTTTTATTCCATTTTATTTATTTTTCTTTCCTTTGCAGGGAGGAAAATAACTGTGTATTTATACAGCTAAAGTAAAGATTTTTAAAGACATTTCTAAACATACCAGTTTTAATAACTCATTTCTAATAACTGATTTCTCTTATCTTAGTTATGATGACAGCACATAATATTTTACTAGATATTTTTCAAAATATAAGCATTCAGATTAAAGTGCGATTCAAAGGCTTAATTAGGGTAATTAGGCAAGTCATTGTATAACAGTAGTTTCTTCTGCAGACAATCAAAAATATATATATTGCTTAAGGGGGCTAATAATATTGACCTTAAAATAGGTTTCAAAATATTTAAATCTGCTTTTATTCTAGCCAAAATAAAACAAATGAGCCTTTCTCCAGAAGAAAAAATATTAGAGGAAATAATGTTAAAATTCCTCAGATAAACATAATTTGGGAAATATTTATTTAAAAAAAAATTCACAGGAGGGCGAATAATTTTGACTTCAAGTGATAATCGTTTTGAATAATCGTGATTACAATTATGACAAAAATAATCGTGATTATGATTTTTCCCAAAATCGAGCAGCCCTACCAAGTGTACACTCGGCAGCTGGAAAATACAAGCTTGATCTCATGAGGAACATAACTAGTTACGTTTTGTCAGTTTAGTGGCTAATTCATACGAGTTCAGTCATACGAATATATATAATTTTTAAAAGGAGTTGTGGCATCAAACACCACTTCTAAACCCAACCCAGGCTCATTCTGAAAATGTACTGCTATCTATATTTCTGGAAAGCAACAAATACATCCCAGGAGGTATGTTTTTTGCAGTTTTTGTTTTTGCGAATCCACCAGACGATGTGTACGCTTTTTAAGACCTGAAATTTCGCTTGCGAATGCCATTCGGACCTGCTGTCCTCCTGTAAATCCACCAGAGGCCACTGTCGACTGACTGACTGACCGATCGACTGACCTGCCCTCCTCCTTCCCTAAACTCAACCAATAGTGTTTTCAAAAGCAATGATTGACCCACCTACCCACTTCTCTAAACCCAACCGACAGTTTTAGGAGGCAATCCAAAAAAAGACAAAGCCCTTGCCTAATTTTTACCACATTTTCAGATGTTACCACATTCTCACCCTATTATTGTTTATTATTTGGCTTCTGGTTTTGTCTTACCCGCTTTCTGGAATCGTTCTTTAATGAACTCGAACCACGTCGTTGTGGTCAACTCCTCTTTGCGTCTCAAGTCCATCGACGTACATTGCGAGCTACTGAACAAACTGGTAACAGCGTGAAAGCTGTCCATACGGAGGTAAGTGGTCAGCTAGTAAGCGTGGAAAGAAACAATATATAGGGGTCAATTTTCAGAATGAGCCTATATTTCTTAATTCCAACTGTCATTGGGGAATAAGCAATATTTACTAAATTGTACAAATGAGATTGTACAAACTCATACGAATTAGCCACTTTCTCAAAAAGTTAAGAATTGAGATAGTGTTAGAAAATACTCATAATGCCCTGTAACATTGTGTCCTAACAGCATGTGACACGAGTCCAGCAACAAGTAATTTGGATGTCTGCACCAAACACGACGCGACATGACAGAAACATTATATTACCAGCCACTGCACTCACAACAAAATAGTAAAGGCTTTTAATCTAATGAATACATATTAAACCTCTTTGACATTACTAATAGGCTACTGAGTGACTAATGTTGAGTCACAGTTCAGACTTTCATCTTCAAACCGCCTGCTAGTTACTTTATTTTCAAGATCTGAGGTGAACCATCTGCTGCTGCTTCTTTCAGTAGTATGGCCTGTCATGTAAATGGTATGTAAACTCACATTGGTAGCATTTAAGACTGAATGAAGCACATAATCTGTACCAGAGATGACCATTGTCATTGTATGCTGTTGTTCTGTGATGTTGCGGAAATAGAAAGCATCTTATACAGAAATGTCACCGTCGCAGATGGTTACGACAAAAACTCCATTTAACATGGAAAAGATAAAGTGTCATTAATTGCGCGTTGCATTGCGTGTAGTTGGGACATGGTTTGAGAGTCTGACCTCAAGATGTCATTAGTCCAGTATTAATTAGTTAAAGTCATTTTAGCATACATGATTGAAATGATTTCCTTCAGCTTAGTCCTTTAATCAGGGGTCACACAGAGGAATGAACCACCAACTATTCCGGAATATGTTTTACGTAGTAGATGCCCTTCCAGCTGCAACCCAGCACTAGAGAACACCCATACACTCTCACATTCACACACATATTCATACACTACGGCCAATTTAATTCATCCAATTCCCCTATAGCGCATGTCTTTGGACTGTGGGGAAAACCAGACCACCCAATGCCAATTGGCCCAGAGTTCTTCCTGTGAGGCGACACTGCTAACCATTGAGCCACAGTGCTGCCATGATAGAAATCAAGTGTTAAATAACTATAACAGGGTCTGACCAAGAAGTTTACAACCTAATCTGATTAATCAGGGATATATCAACCAGCAAAGCACAAACAAAACAACATCTCTTAAAGTGCTCGAATTCACTTCAAGTGGACTATATTTGTGGATTAATGTAGAGAACAGTAAATGAGGCTACAGGGATGATTTCAGATACAGCACTAGATCTTATTCAGAAATCTGACTCACCTTGCACACAAAACTTGAGCTCCTTGGCATCGGTGACAGTGCTGCCAGTCATTCTCTCTGGCACCTTCTTACTCATGCGATTGTAATTGCGCCTTTTCTTGGTCTCGCCCCACAGGTTAGAGCCCCCATGCATGCTGGGAATGTTGAGCACAGCGATGCCCTCCAGAGATGTGCTGCTGAGGTCCAAGATGATGCCATCACACTGGCACAGACACACAACACAACACAGAGAATATAAAACATTTCTGCATATAAAGAAAGTAGATACAATAAGCAGATTTTTGTATTGGAATATTTTATATATGTTCTGGAATAGAACTGGAAAGAAGTTCAGTTATTTGAAACACATTTATGTTGTATATATATACATACACACACACACATATATATACATCTATATATATATTTTTTTTTGCAGACAAGGAACAGACAGACAAAACCATCATGAAATAATAATCTGTGCAAAGTGTAAAATAAAGCATAAAGCAGGAAACAAGGGAAAATGGCGACGTACAAGACATACTGTATATGACCTACAACAAGACACAGCAAGAAATGTAAAAAGAGAAAAAACTTACAAGTCTTCTGAAATGAAACAACACTGTTAATCTTTGTGGTGTTTTAGAAAAAAAAAAACCTGGATCCCACATTTTATAATTCTTATTAAAGATTATATCTAATTCTTTCCAAATGTTAAGTGGAGGTGAGTCCAAGTAGCCAGTCAAAAAAAAAGAGGGCAAAGATTTTTCTCCCAGAAACAAAGAATAACTTTTTGGTAACCTTACTACATTATATATATATATATATATATATATATATATATATATATATATATATATATATATATATATATATATATATATATATATATATATATATATATATATATATATACAGTTAAAGTCAGAATTATTAGCCCCCCTGAATTATTAGCCCCCCGTTTATTTTTCCCCTAATTTTTGTTTAACGGAGAGAAGATTTCTAAACATAATAGTTTTAATAACTCATCTCTAATAACTGATTTCTTTTATCTTATTCTTTTATCTACTTTTACCTTCTGGTCGACGCTACAGAGCACTGCGCACCAGAACAGCCCGACACAGAAACAGTTTCTTCCCTCAGGCAATCCATCTCATGAACACTTGATGATAATAATTGCGGAACCAACATCACTACTTGCTATACACTTTTATACACATATACACTTATTTAACAACACACTTTACATGCCAATTTGCACATAACAGCTGCACATATAACGTTGTATATAGTAATAAACATGTACATACACTTGTCAATCTGTATATTTGCACTCACTACTTACTTCTATTTTTAAAAAAATATATTTATTATCTGTTTTTTGTCCTGTCTCTGTAATCCTGTTGCACTGTAGAAGCTCTGTCACGAAAACAAATTCCTCGTATGTGTGAACATACCTGGCAATAAAGCTCTTTCTGATTCTTATTCTGATTCTGATTCTGATCTTTGCCATGATGACAGTAAATAATATTTGACTAGATATTTTTCAAGACACGTCTATACAGCTTAAAGTGACATTTAAAGGCTTAACTAGGTTAATTAGGTTAACTAGGCAGGTTAGGGTAATTAGGCAAGTTATTGTATAATGATGGTTTGTTCTGTAGTGTATCGAAAATAAACATAGCTTAAAGGGGCTAATACTTTTGACCTTGAAATGGTTTTAAAAATATTAAAAACTGCTTTTATTCTAGCCCAAATAAAACAAACAAGACTTTCTACAGAAGAAAAAATATTATCAGACATACTGTGAAAATTTCCTTGCTCTGTTTAACATAATTTGGGAAATATTTAAAAAAAGAAAAAAAAAAATTAAGGGGGGGCTAATAATTCTGACTTTAACTGTATATATATTTTTTATTTAATAATAAAACAAAAAAAGTTTATGATAGTTTTTTATAAATGTTCAAATAAAACCCATATAACAGCAGTACCCTAATTTTTCCTATATGTGTTTATATTTAATTATAACATTGTTATTTTATTAAAATAAAAAAAAAAACTTTAAATAGTTCTACCCCGAATGTCCATAATGGTTATATTACAATAAAAATGTATTATTAGTTTAGGGCATGGGTCTCAAACTCAATTCGTGGAGGGCCACAGCTCTGCACAGTTTTGCTCCAACCCTAATCAGACACACCTGATCCAACTAATCAAGGTGTTCAAGACTCCTCTGAGAGCTGCGGCCCTCCAGGAATTGAGTTTGAGACCTATGGTTTAGGGTAATGATTTCATTAAATATGATGAAAAACATTCAAAGCTTAATGCTAAAATCTGAGTAGAAGCATTGTGACAAGAAGCTGATATAAATATGACGGGACACAAATTCTATTTTGTACAGTTTTATAGGAAGAGTCAATGGCCACATTCTAGTAATTATAGAATTCTTGTGGTTCCAGCCCCAAAAACAACAACACCAACAACAACAAACCTGCAAACTGTGGAGGACTAATGAATACTGCATGAGAAAATAATTGTTCAAATCGTCCACCCAAAAAGACATGTTGAACTGTTACATGTATTTAACTAATGGGAGTGCTGCATCAATAACAATCACATTCCAGACATGAGAGATGCGAAACTGGACTAAAAATGCCTCCAGGCGATCCAAAAATAGAAGTGCTGTACAGTATTGTGTGATGTCAGAGACCACCCCGAATCAAACGGTGGGCGTTAGTACAGTGGAAAAGTACACAAACTTCAAAAGACGAACGCTGACATGTTTACGACATAATCAGATGCCTCAAACTGTGTGAGATCCCACACAAGAGTGGGAGAAGGAAACCACTTTCTTTCCCTAATGCGAATTCCACAACTCCTAATGTTTTCATTTCTCTTCTAATTTCAGAACAGACCCTCTGAGCCAAAGTCCCTTTAGGGCAAATCAGTTCACTCAGCAAGCATGTTGGTAACGTGTTCAAGCAACTATTTAATATTTACTGTGTATTAGTCATGCTTTTATTATTATTATTTTTATTTTAATAAAGTAATGCAATTACTGTCAAGTGAGCAAAACATAATGTATACATGCATTTAGGTTTGTGAGTATTTGTAAAGCGCACTAAAGATATATTTTAGATGATGTTTTTAATACAAGATCTTTAATTGAGAATGTTCTATCGTGTTTTATACTTTTCATTCCTTTTTCTGTCCTGAATACTGTTAAACTGGAAGGATTTGCTGTGGAGCGAGGGGAATTAAAATACATGTTCATGATGTTTAGAAATGTTTTGTTTTACTTAGGTCTGCTGGTATTTTGTATTACATTATTTCTCAATTAAATGAAAACGTGACTTTTATAATGAAGCTAAGTGTCCGGGGTAGGAGTGGGCTATTTATCTATTGTTTGCATATGCATTGATGTGTACTTTGGACATATTTTCATGTTATATAAACATTGATTTGTTTGTTAGTTTGTCTGAACATAATTTTTATCATTTGCTGTGATGGCTGTGAATACAGTTTTAGGGCCCTATCATAAACCCGGTGCAAAAAGGCGTAAGACATGTTTGGCGCGATTTGTTGCTATTTTCAGACCAGCGCAACCCTAATTTTCACATTTTGTGCTACATTGTTAAATAGTTAATCCATTTATGCCACTATATATATATATATATATATATTTGCTTTAATAAAAACAAGTTTAGATTTGTCCACCTGTCAGGTTTTGGATATGTGTGCATCACCATATGGGCTATAAGAATAGGACGTGTGTTTGGATATAACTTTTGACCACACTTCATTATTATTTTTCATTTATTCGTTTGCTGGAAATTAGAACTGAATTTAGAAATAGTTTTGAAACAAATCTTTGCGCTTAACAAACAGTGGAGTGTGTACAACACTGTTCCCTTACTCCACGAAAGTAAAGGAGTAAAGTAAAGATTAAAAGTAAACTAAAGAGAAAGTAAAGAGGATGAATGGAGGAGGCTCGTTCTTTATCCTTACGCAGATGGTCTGTTTAACAGTTTTTTCGCTAGTGAAGCGTTCAGTTTTTCCTCTTACAAAGTCCACCATGTAAATAGCAAATGTGCAATCGTGCGATGCAACTGACTCTTAAAGGGAATAGGAGATTCCCTGACATTATGCTCAAAACACACCCATAACCCTGTTAGACCATACGCCAAGGCACAAAGCGTATTTTCCATCCTTAAAATTGCAAAAGTGGATTCGGACACGCCCTTAATGCTTTTGCACCATGCACTTTAGACTTTGCACCTAGATCGTTAAAATAGAGCCCTAAAGTGTTCTTTGAACACATTTTCACGTTGTATAAAATTTTTTTCTAAGTTAGTTCATTCGTTGACATTTGCTGTGATGGCTGTGTATACAGTTTTAGATTACAGTAAAATTTATTCAGTGAAACTGCACTATGCATTGTTTGCCACTGAATGAACTGCCTGTTAAAAAACATCTGTTTGAAAAAAGAACTTAAGTGTTGTGTTTTGGTGATTAAACAAAACGTCCTCAATACATGATATCACAATGATAAACAATATACTGTATTATATTATATTATATTATATTATATTATATTATATTATATTATATTATATTATATTATATTATATTATATTATATTATATTATATTGAATAAAAATATGTATAATCTTCAGGTTTTGAAAGAGTCACTAGTGCTATTTCAACTGTGATCAGTTTAAAATGTTGTACTAACATTTCAAGATTTTTTGATATGCTTGATAAAATAGGTACATTATTATAGGGATATAAATTTTGCTTTGCCCCCTAGAATGTGTCTAATTTAAATCAGCATTTTTTCTAATTATTTATGCAAGACCACTAAAATATCATTTGGTGAAAAATTGTAATTCTGAAACATTGTAGCAATCATATTTAAAACAAGAATTATTTGATAACATATAAAAAAACTCACACATTTTACACATTTGTCAGCAAGAAGTGTTTAACAATTAAAAATATTATACAGTTTTGTATTGTCCCTTATATTATATTATATTATATTATATTATATTATATTATATTATATTATATTATATTATATTATATTATATTATGGAATAAAAAACTGTATAATCTTCAGGTTTTGAAAGAGTCACTAGTGCTATTTCAACTGTGATCAGTTTAAAATGTTGTACTAAGATTTGAAAATGTACACGTTACTTATGAAAATAGTACCAAAGCATTTAAAAAACTAATAAAAGACATTGTTTCGGAATAAAGAAATGACTACCAATCTTGCTCTGGAGAAGCTGACATACACTGTTAGAAGAAAATTGCAAGATTTTTATAAAATATGGACCCTCAATTCAACACCTTTTTAACCAGGTGGACCATGCAACATGCAACCGTGCAAACCCTTGTTGGTGTATTGTTTAGATATTTTACATTTCAGCAACAATTAACAAATATGTTTAACCAGCACACACTGGAAAGCTGTGAAATGCAAGGTACAAAAATATGTATTAAACATTGTTATTATTTATTTATTTTTTAATTATGCATTGTTATTATTTGAATTTATGTTACTTATTTATATAATCATTTTCACCTTTTTAACCATTTGTTGGATTGCTGATGTCTCAATATTTCATAATAGGTTTTTAATTTTACTTATATATTTTATATATTTTTTTATTTAATTTAAATTTTATTTAAATTCTTTTTAAATTATTTTGCTCTGCAGTTCAAACAAAACCCAATAATTATATTTTAAAAAGGCATAATTTCATTTTAAAACCAGAAATAATCCTCACTGCCTGTGAAGCGCCATTATTCATTATGAACATGCAACCACAGGCACAAACTGGTCAGTGTGAAACGATCACATGCTGGGAATGCTGTCAACAGAGCTCGTCTGCTGCTGTTTGTGTTCAGATAGACGTCCTGAGGTTTTCCCTCAACACTGACGGTGCAAGAGCAGCCTGAGGTTTACTGTAGATACTGTCACCAGCTGCATTCACCAATCACAGTTTGTTGAAGGAAGTGCTCGTTGGACACACTGACCCGGCGCACAGTTAAAAGTCTGTGAATGTGGCTGTATATAATTACAACATTCGCTGTAAGCTAAAACAGGCCACTATTGATAGGCTGAATGTCCCGAACTCACCTCCACCTCAATGGTTTCGTTCAGCTTTTTACAAGTGGCTGAAATGGTCTCTGTGGTGCCGAACTCAAAGTACCACAACTTGTTTTTCATCCTGAGGAGAGAGAACAAAAATAGTTCAACGTTAAACAAAGGACTTAAACACGTTTTACACTCAGCCGATGAAATCTATTTAGTGACATGAACATGAATATCAGCAAATGGTGTGTGGAATGAATCTGATTAATAATTCACACTCATGAATATTCATACTCTGCGTATAAATAAGTAAACATGTTTTACGATTTTCATGAATAAATTATCGATGTCATGCATTAACCTGGAGATCATAAGTACTGAATGGGCTCATTTGAAGACAAAACTGAAAAAAAAAAGTGGTGATGATCTCTTCATATTAATGACACGTATACTGAACTGGTGAAGAAAAAAAAACGATGACTCAGTGTGCAGCTGCTCTATCACTGGAACAACAAACAAGATTGCGTTTACACACCCTGATGCTAATGCAGGCGTGAAAATAAATATTATGGGATGAACAGAGCCTTGGGCTGTCAACGAACAAAACAGACATCCACTAGCTGATCTAACTAAAATATTTGAATAAAAAACACCTAAATGTTCATCATTTGCAACAACACATAACATAGATTTACACAAATTGTGTTTTTGTTCAGTTTAGAAGTATCAGATTCCACTCATCCTTTACAAGTGGAATGAATACAAACCTCAAATCTACATTCTATATCTAGAGCTCTGCATTTTAACAATTAACTGATGTCACTCAGCCTAATACTACTTTTAAAATGTATTTACAAAAATACATACAGTAAATAGGCTGATATACTCAATTGATATTATTTAGAAAGTTAATAATGACAATAGAAGTTCAAATATTTCAACTTAATGATAAACTTAGAGGGGCTGCACGGTGGTGCAGTGGGTAGCACTTTCGCCTCACAGCAAGAAGGTCGCTGGTTCGAGCCTCGGCTTGGTCAGTTGGCGTTTCTGTGTGGAGTTTGCATGTTCTCCCTGTGTTTGCATGGGTTTCCTTCGGGTGATCTGGTTTCCCCCACAAGTCAAAAGACATGTGGTATAGGTGAATTAGGTAGGCTAAATTGTCCGTAGAGTATGTGTGTGAATGAGTGTGTATGGATGTTTCCCAGTGATGGGTTGCAGCTGAAAGGGCTGCATAAAACCTATGCTGGATAAGTTGGGGGTTCATTTCGCTGTGGCAACCCCAGATTAATAAAGGGACTAAGCCGAAAAGAAAATGAATGAATCCGCCAGACACCCGAGTGGCATCAACCTAAAAGTTGTGGTATTCTTTTTTGAATCATCCTGTATATTGGGTGTATTTAGTTCTTGTTAACTACTGCATTAACCAATGTTAACATACAAGGTTTTATTATAGATTGGTGCCAGAGACACTCATAATGCACATAAATTATACATGCACAATGATTTTGTAATATTTGGAAATGTAAAAACTGCTTTCAAACTTGCTAATTATAATACGAAAGGTATCTTGAACAGCAATTCATCACATTATAGTGATTTCTGAAGGATCATGTGATACTTAAGGCCCAATCCCAATTCTACTCCTTAACCCTTCCCATTACCCCTCGTTTTGCATGTTTACGTAAAGGGTAAAGATTCTCGCAATTCTCTTTAGCTTGAAGGCGTAGGGCTAAGGAGAAGGGCTAGATAGCCCTTGAAATAGAGATTTTTCAGGACCACACTCGTAACCAGGGGGTATGAAATTTCTCAGAATACACCAGCTACAACAGCAGCATGGCTGCACATGTAAGTCACAAATTAGTATTTTTTGTTATTATTACAATGTTTTTACAACAAACAAGCATATGTTTTAATACATTCATAACCGCATATGTGTTTTACTGTCATGCTTTAAAAAAAAGCTAAAATAAAAACCACAAAATTTCACTATCTATAAAATTCATGATAATAATAACTCCTGTATAGTAGTCCCACAACATACTTTCACATCTGACACTCAATGACACTCGAATACCCTGTCAGAAAAGTCTAGTGGATGGGAATGAGCTTTTTACAGTGTCTGGTTGTTTACATAGATGAATATAGCCACAGTTGCGAGCTTTTTGCCACATTATATCGTTATAACAACATGACATCATTGTATTTGGTGATTTCCTGAAGATAAATACCACAAAAAAAAATGCATCTGGAATAACTACAGCAGTCGCCATTGTCAATTTCATATGAAGTAAGAGATCACGATGATGTGTGCAGGTGTTATAGTGGTGTCCCATTTCTTAGGGGTAAATTTTGAAGCCCTTCCCCTTCACACTCTGTTTCAAGGGCCAAGGGGAAGGGGTAGGAGTAAAAAAGAGATTTGGGATTGGGCCTTTGAGTAATAATGCTAAAATCGGCTATAACATAGGAATAAAAAAAAAAAGTGAAATTTAAAAATCTACACATTTTGGATTAAATGCAGCATTGGTGAGCATAGGTGTTAAAAAACAACAGAATTCTACTTCGAGCAGATGTGTTTTTGTTACGTTAACTATTGCTGCTTCTATTAATTCAATTAAACTGCACAAAATGGTACAAAGAGTGCTTAATCATTTGGTCTGAGGGTTTGGTTAGGGTCAGGGAGGCGGAAGGCCAGACCCCTTGGCCTTCTGAAATATTGAAACTCTACAAGCAAAGCCGAGGCAGACAGGTGTGAGTGGACATGAGTGACAGTGAACTTGGCCTCAGCTTCCATAGAGAAACCAGAGTCTCCATCGGCAACCTGAGCACATTCTGACATTAACACAGCCTGAGACATCGAGAGGAGCCAGACGAGGACAGCACACTGAGCACATATACCACACACCCTCCACTAACACCCTTAGAATATATATGCAAAGAAGGCTGTGAAAAGGCTGTGTTTTACCGTAATGATTTGCTCAACATTAATTAAAAAAAAAAAACTGAAGTTGCTTGAGTTTGTTTTTGGATGAGAATAGAGTTTTTCTATTCTGAAAACCTTTTAAACTTCCAGTGGTGATGTACTGTTGGTAATGTCTGATTGTAGTTTCAAAGGCTTTCTGACTCAACTAAATTCTTCAATTCTCCAGCTGTGATTCCAGATGAGTTTTTTGTCCACTCGAACTATCCTCTCAACTGTGTCTGGACAAGACCAACACGTGCCCTCTTCAAAGCTCATTCATAACACATAGAGCTGACTGGAAATTCTTAATTATTGGCCTGATGGTGGAAATGGGCATATTCAGTATTTTCAACGTTTTCCTAAAGTCACTTCCAATTTTGAGAAGCTCGATATCCTTTTACAATAACTGTAAATTAAATTGATACAATATTAACAAAAATCTGCCCTTATTGAGAACAAAATTTGCAGCAACACAATTATATATAAACTCTATTATGGTTCATTTCCAATGAGCAGTATGGTATGATACAGAACATTACAGTAAACAAGTATTTCTGTTTCCACTGTCAAAAGTTGTGAATGATACCAAAATAGTGTATAGTGTGCCATTTAGGAACACAGTGAATGATTAGTAGTTCCAAGTATGGTAAAAAAAAATGAATTAAAATAAATGCAAACTGAATTTGGACCATGCAGTTCCCTCACTATTATAGCACTGTGAAACAGAAAATCATGGTTGACCAATTTCCTGTTCCTAGTGAGCAAGGTGTACTAAAATAATTTGAATTATTTAGGTTGCCTCACATATTTCCAATAGCTTGTACTACTAATCATTCATGGAGTCCCAAATGGCACACTATGCACTATGCACTATTTTGGTATCATTCACAACTTTTGACAGTGGAAACAGAAATACTTGTTTACTGTAATGTATCAGGACCACACTGCTCAATGCATATAGATATAGGATATGGATATACGGCTATGGTGCTCAATGGATATAGTTGCACGTTTGCACTATAGACACTGGTCACGTTTACACTGTCAGGTTTTGATGCCCAATTCCGATTTGTTGCCTATATCTGACTTTTTTGTCTGTCTGTTTACACGTTCTTTTAATTGTGACCCATATCCGATTCATGTGTTTCCACTTGCCATACAATTTATGACGTTGCACATGCGTAAAGGCGGGTTCTAGAATCTGCGTCACACTAGCCACAATGGAAGAAACTGTCTTGCTTTTAGCTCTGCAAAATATGTGAAGATCGCCCAACTTTAAAATGATCTTGAGGTGGTGGAGAAGGAAGAGGTAAAGGTCCATCATTGCAGCTTGCGCCTATGGTTTATATATGGTGTCCTCCACCATTCATAGTAATTTGTGGGTGCGAGAGAGATCTCAGGTCTGGCTGGAGCAAATTGTGACTAATTTCCTCCTCCATGTTTCCTCTGTTGTTGTTGTTTACCACGTCAGCGTCTCCACACACGCTTTTCCTTCTACGCCATTAAACCGCGGAGAAGTACCACATTGTCGCAAGTTTAAAGATGTACAAAACAGAATGCCTCAATAAATCCAATCTTCCTGTTTGCATGATTGCATACAATTTTTATCTGATTTATTTCCACATATGAAGGAGGCATGAAATCTCTGAATATCCGAAAGCATGCGTTTTTTCGTGTTTACACGGTCATAGATCAGATCTGATCGGTGTCACATATGAGCAAAATTGGGTTACATTTAACTGGCAGTGTAAACAGGGCCTTTCTTAATCACTCCATGTCTATTAGAAACAATGTGCATTTTAAATTGTGCTTCATTCAGGTGAGCAGGCTTGACAAACCACCTGTAGAAACACTCTTCTCTCTAATGCACCTCACACTTTATGTAAACTCTATCATACAAGAACTCAATAAGGAAAACGATATGTTGCACCGATTGCTTCAACCTTACATACCTCTTTTGCACAACATTCACCGTTAATACCTCTCTTGCACAATATTCTGAACAGCATTGTTCAGTCTCATCTAAAAGTACTTGTATAGCTTGTCTTATGTGTATAGTAAGTATCTTATAGTGTATTTTAGTTATGCATAGGTTTTTTAAAATAACTCTTAAGTCCACTGTGGTGTTTGTATTTATAATTAATTTATGTAGCACCATTGTCCTGTGAGACACATTTCATTCTACTGTATGTCGTTGTGTGCAACTTTTGTTCTCAATAAGAGCAGTTTTTTGTTAATATTTTATATTTATTTTCAAAATGTTGAAAGATTAAAGAAAAGACATCTAAACTTACTTCTTTCTTCATATTTACTAGGGCTTCCAATAATAGTTGAGTGCACTCTATGATCTTAAAAGAAGAAGAAAAACAACCTAACAAAACCTGGACTCTATCAATTCTCTCTGTACTGTAAATGTGTTGCATTTTCACATTGGTTTTGAAACAGGGCAATTTACACTCATCAGATGGTGTCAACCAGTGACAAGGCCCATCAAAGGGTTGTTCTGCTGATAATGACAACACCACTGTTTGCATAACAGACAATGTGCAATTGGGTCTATGCAGCGTCCACAAGGGATGGACACAGAGCGAGCAAATATTACTATCGACTATGTAAGGCACTTAATCTGCTCAGGTTCAAGAGTCACAAGAGATAGCTGACATACTGTAAGCCAATAATGGCATATTGTAGAGTAAAAGTTTTTTTAAAAATTGATATGCTTGATAAAATAAGTACATTTTATAGGGATATAAATTTAGCTTTCCCCCTTAGAATGTGTCTAGTTTAAATCTGCATTTTTTCTAATGATTTATGCAAAACAACCAGTAGAATATCATTTGGTGAATAATTTAAATTCTGAAACATTGTAGCAATCATATTTAAAACAAGAATTGTTTGATAACATATAAAAAAACTCAGAATGCAGCCCCAAAATACTCCATAATCTGTCATTCAACCCATTAGGTTTTACACATTTGTCAGCAAGAAGTGTTTAACAATTAAAAATATTATACAGTTTTGTATTGTCCCTTATATTATATTATATTATATTATATTATATTATATTATATTATATTATATTATATTATATTATATTATATTATATTATATTATATTATATTATATTATATTATTTCATATCATATCATATCATATCATATCATATCATATCACATCACATTCTATTAAGTTCAATGACAACTGTAAATATATTTCGCCTCTATTTTCACTCAAATAGTAATATAAAATTGTTCAGAAATCATCTGTAATGTGAATGTACAGTTGCAGTCAGAATTATTAGCCCCCCTTTGATTTTTTTGTATTTTTGAATAATTCCCAAATTATGTTTAACAGAGCGAGGGAATTTTCACAGTATGTCTGATAATATTTTTCTTCTGGAGAAAGTCTTATTTCGGCTAGAACAAATTTTTTTTTAAAAACCCTTTTAACCTCGAAATGCCCAAGGTGATTTATACATGCATTTTTTTTTATTTCTCTTTGGGCTTATTGGAACCTAATTAGAAAAAAAAATCTAAGATTCATCATTTTGATTTGATGTACTTTTAGAGAAAAATGATGTCCATATATGTGGTCTGAATTTACATAAAACACTTTTTCATGAATTTATTGAATCCATATATAACATTGAATTTTTTTTAACTTACTTTGACTATCAGATAGTAAAAACAATTTTTTTTTCCATTTTGGACAGTTAAAATAGGGTTTAGGACATTTCATATGCTGCAAAACAGTTGCAGGATGACACCGTTTGTCTGTAACATAAAACATTTAAAGTATTTTAAATAGCCACTTAAGAGCTAAAATGTGCTGTCCATGTATGTAAACACTCAAGCCCTAGAGCTTAAGACCACTCAAGAGGTTAAGGTCAAAATTATTAGCCCCTTTAAGCTAATTTTTTTGATAGTCTACAGAACAAACCATCGCTACACAATAACCTGCCTAGTTAACCTAATTAACCTAGTTAAGCCATTAATTGTCACTTTAAGCTGTATAGAAGTGTCTTAAAAAATCTAGTAAAATATTATTTACTGTCATCATGGCAAAGATAAAATAAATCAGTTATTAGAAATGAGTTATTAAAACTATTATGTTTAGAAATGTGTTATATAAATTTCTCTCCGTTTAACAGAAATTGGGGGAAAAAATAAACAGTGTTTTGGATTTTTACCTCAGTTTGCCAAGCTACAATACAATAACACTACACATTGCAACACCACTGCACATTCCCATACACATGGGAAAACTACTCTCATGCAGGTATGTCTCTAAACCTCTTCCCACCTCTTCCTCGGTTTACACTCCAGTAACTTGCTACCTTCATTCTGTCAAATTAAGGGATTATGAACAGATTTGAGATCACAATTAGACCCGCACTGCGTTCACAACAGGGTCAAGCTGCCTAACCTCATTAGCTACCATCCATCTGAGAAGCTCTGAAAAAAAAAAAAAACAATTAGCCATGGTTACTCTTTTTCCTGGTAGGAGCATTATAACCTTAGCATTTTCTGTGCTATCAATTGCTGCTTGACAAAAGTAAGGATTCAAGAGACCAGCTAGATATGCTAAAATGATCTTTACTAGAGTTAAAGGGTTAGTTTACCCAAAAATGAATCTTCTTTAAAACCTTTGTTCATCTTCGGAACACAAATTAAGATATTTTAGATGAAATCAGAGAGCTCTCTAATCCTCCTTATACATCCTGCATATATACAGACATTTAAAGTCCAGGATAGGAACCAAAAACATTGTTAAAACATTCCATGTGACTTCAGTAGTTCAACTGTAATCATATGAAGCTCCAAAAACACTTTTGTGCACCAAAAGAAAAACGGAATAATTTTGTTTGCCTTTGTTTTCTCTTCTTCGACAGGTCGTCACGGTTCGCTTTTACTACATGCAGTACAACATATTGACATTAGATGCAGCAGCACAACACACAAGTGTCGCATTCCACATATTATTGTTTACTCTTCTTCGACAGGTCGTCAGGGTGTGCTTTTACTACATGCAGTACAAGATATTGACATTAGATGCAGCAGCACAACACACAAGTGTCGTATTCCACATATTATAGTTTATTATATTATAGGTCGTCAGGGTGTGCTTTTTCTACACACAGTACATCATATTAACATTAGAATTAGCAGCACAACACACAAGTGTCGCATTCCACATTTTAATGAAACACTCCACACAACTCCAAACTATTTTTTATCCTTTCAGTCGATCTCCAGGTCTGGCGAGAGTTTTTTAGCTTAGCTTATAGCATCAGTCACTGAATCAGAATAGACCATTAGCATCTAACAAAAAAATGTAAAAAATAAATAAAAAAATAAAAAAGAATAATAATAAAAAATAAAAGAATAATAATATATATAATTTTCCTATTTAAAGCTTGACTCTTCAGCAGTTACACTGTACTAAAACTAAAAAAGAGAATAGTTCTTGAACAAGTCAGGACCATTGCTGTATTTGGGGGAAGAGAGAGCTCTCAGATTTTATTTAAAATACTGTGGTCACTTGATAATCACGGGAGTTACGTTCAAAAAATAACCAGCAATAGGTGAAATCCACGAAGTAGTCAGTGTCATTTTTTTTTAATTGTTATAGATGTTTTAAGGCTGTAAAACCAAATGTAACAAACCAAAGATTAATTGATTTCGTAATGGCGTCATACAGCCACGTAAATCAGTAATATCCAGCTGTAGACCCAAAGACCCACACACATTTCAGCACACACAATCCAGGACACACGATCTAGGCAGGGGCAAACCATATATCGTTACGACAGATGTTAATGTTATTAACGTCTTTACGGACCTCGTCATCAATATATTTTTATGTATATTGTTAATAAATAGTGGGCAGCATGGTGGCCCAGTGAGTAGCGCTCACGCCTCTCAGCAAGAAAGTCGCTGGTTCGAGCCTTGGCTGGTTCAGTTGGCATTTCTGTGTGGAATTTGCATGTTCTCCCGGAAATAGTAGCAATTTAATATGTATAGGCTATAATACATCTTTATATGTAATAAAAATTTTTTTACATTTAATAACACTATATAAATATTTTACTCCAGCGATTGAATAGTATCTATTTGCTTAATTAAATAGTAGTCATTTGTGTTTTAACTAATTATTTTCATTTACGTGATATGAGGACCAAAATAGCACGTATGTTAAAATGATCGTTGCCATATAATAATGAAAACCCTAAACCCTAAACTGTTCACGGTCATGAACGACATCGATCAACAATAAAAAATAGGAGACTGATCTGTCATTAACCTTATACTGTATGGTTCGCCTATGCTTAGATTGTGTGTCCTGGAATGTGCGTGCTAAAACATATGCGGATCTGCAGCTAGATATATCTAGCGTAATTTCTACTTTCCTTTAGTACATCCAGAAGCTCAACTTTTTGTACGATTGTTAGCATCTTACTCTACCTTTTATGTGCTACCACAGGAGCCTGTGAGGGTGCAAAGTTTCGTCGACAATATGGGGTTTGCTGGGGAGAAAACTTGCAAACATACAGTACAGCACTTCAGAGTCACACTGCTAGTGATTTATGATTTATGTAAATTTGGCAAGCTGTGTGCATTCTGTTCCGGCACAGAGGAGATTGATTAAATTTTTCCCTTTACTTTTGTCAATTGTGAATTTTGTTCCTCGCCACTATCGCAACTGGCTTCCTTGGTTTGGGACTTGTGGAGCTGCGCATCGATGGATTTGCTCTTCAGTGTTTGGACTTTCAGTAGTGAAATTTAAACCACACTGAACTGAACTAAACTGAATTTCAACTCTGAGCATTGGACTGACACTGTTTTAATTTACTAAAATTAAAAGCAGCTATGTCAAGCTGCTTTGACACAATCTACATTGTAAAAGCACAATTGAAAGAAACATGAATTGAATTGAACAATGGTCTACAGCCAATCAGGACACAGAACACAATGCGCTGTTAAAAAAGCATGTCAAATTGCAAAAAAATAAAAATAAAATCACGAAAGGTGAACCACGTTATAGCAAGGGACCACTATATCTTCATTTGTGTTCTGGAGATAAATGAAGGTCTCAGGGGTTTGGAATGACATGATGAGTTAAATTTTCTTCGACTGAACACAAATTAAGTTATTTTGAATTTTAGAATGTTGGAACCCGATAACCCTTGACTTCCATAGTATGGCTCTAGCTATACTATCTCTAAAAGGTGCTCTAGCGACTGGCGCTAGAGGCCATTGTCTTTAGCCTCCTTGTTAAAGCAACCGACTCCCATGCTGAAGGTCGCCGGTTCGATCCCAGCTCGGAGTGGGTTGAGTGGTGTAGGACTGGCGGGGGTTACTTTGGTGCTGTGACCCAGATGGGAGTGAGGTTTTTTTCTTTTATTACAAATTTTCAACCCAGGCTCATTCTGAATACGTACCCCTATATATTTTTCTGGAGAGAGCAAAATACGTTCCAGGAGCTACGTTTTTTGCAGTTTTTGATTTTGCGAATCCACCGCTGTGGCCGCTTTTCAGATCTTTTTCTGCTGCGTACACACCAGACGCGGATGAAGCATCAAGCGCGAGTGATTTACATGTTAAGTCAATGCAAAGACGCGAATAGACATCTTGCGGCATCAGCAGACATTCGCGCCACGTTAACCAATCAGGAGCTTGCTCTTGTAGGGGAGTGCCTGTTGTAGGTGTCCTGGGGGAAATCTTCTTGACGACAAGACAACAGTTCATCAAACCGGGCTCGCCTCCTCTGAATGGATCTAGTGGACTTGGCTCCAAACGAATCAACACTGTTTATCAGCCTTTCTAAAGCACATAAACACAGCTATTCTCTCAATAAATCCATGTTAGCCATTAAGCAACGAAGCTAGAGTCCAAACAGGCAAACAGAAGCCCTGCCCATGACGTAAAGCCGTGTCTATTGTGAAGTAAATTTGACACGCGAATGAAGCGAATTTGACGCACGAATGAAGCGGGTAAACTCAAAATATTCACGCGTCTATTTTCACACGAATAGCACGATTTATTCGCACGTTCCGCGTCTGGTGTGAACAAAGCATTACATTTCTCTTACAAGTGCCATTCGTGCCTGATGTTTGTACCTTATTCCACCAGAGGCCGCTGTCAACTGATTGACATACTAACTTACCAATCGACCGATCCCACCTACCCTCCCCTTGCCTAAACCCAACCAATAGTGTTTTTAAGCACCGATTGACCCACCCACCCCTTTCTCTAAACCCAACCACAGTTTGGGTCCCCTGATTTTTACCACGTTTTCAGATTTTACCACATTCTTAGCCTGTGATTTACTCGTTTGTTTTATTTATTGGCTTTTGTTATTGTCTTACCTGCTTTCTGGAGCTGTTCTTCACCAGACTCAAACCCTGTTGTTGTGGTCAACTACTCTATGCGTCTCAAGTCCACCAACATACATGTCGAGCAACCAGACAAACTGGTAACAGCAGAAAAGCTGTCTATACAGACGTAAGCTGTCAACTGGTAAGCGAGAAAAAGAACGGCATCATACCGCCCTGTAGCATTTGTTTTAAAGATGAAATGCGCCTATCTGTAGCTCTGGCTACATAATTTGTGATCTCCAGAAATGTATATAGGGCTACATTTTCAGAATGAGGCTATGATGAAAAGTTTGCTCATCAAGCTGGAAAAAAGAATTGATTCCAACAGTACTATTCCTCTGTGTTGTTATTCTCCATTATTGGTGTGGTTTCTGCAATTATAACTATTGTTCTTGGTGTGAACAAGCTCAAAAACAGTATACGGAGATGCAGATGTTAGGGGTCAGTGAACCAACACATTCCTCAAACACAATCACAAACACACACCCTGCTGCTCATCGGATCCAGATAAGCATCTCCCATAATCCCTTCAGAGGCTGATGACTTTTTGACCCGTGAGCTGATCTGGCTCTGTATCACTACAGCCATCAGTCACAACGCAGATCAGGCCTTCTCCTGCTGATGGGGATGCAGATACTGCCTTTGACTGACAGCTCAAATCAGAGCCATTTTAAGAGAGACGGAGATGTAGATGTAGGAGGGCATTTGGGGGTTAAATATAAGAGGTGAAGAATCTTTTGCTATAGGAACAAGAGAAGAAAGCCTGAAGTGTGAATATATCCCTTAACCTGGCATGGCTGAGCATCAGGACAGTGGGGTCGATGTGATTGCTTTCAGTCAGAATGATCTCTACTGTCAACAGGTTTGTGGAGAGTTTTAAAAATTATTTCTTTGATGCTTTGTCTGAAAATATATACTGTATGCTAAATAATATTTGTGCTACAATTAATGCTAATAATAATTTAGAAATATTAACTTTTAATTTGTTTTTTCTTATCTCATTTGTTGATCTAACTAATCACTAATCAAGCAATAATATAATATTTATACCATAATATGTTAAGAAATCATAAAGTAAATATTATTTTATTTGTAATTTTACCATACATTTATTTTTTAAAATAAAATTGATAATAACAATTTTATGTACAATACAGATATACTTTCACTGGCCACTTTATTAGGTACATCTTACTAGTTCCGGGTTGGATCCACTTTTGCCTTCAGAACTGCTTTAATCCTTCATGGCATAGATTCAACAAGCTACTGGAAATATTCCTCAGAGATTTTGGTTCATATTGACATGATAACATCATGCAGTTGCTGCATATTTGTCGGCTGCGGATCCATGATGTGAATATCCTATTCCACCACATCTCAAAGTGCTTTATTGGATTGAGTTCTGGTAAAGGGATGGACATGGTCAGCAACAATACTCAGGTAAGCTGTGGTGTTGACACAATGCTGAATTGGTATTAATGGTCCCAAAGTGTGCAAAGAAATATCCCCCACACCATTACACCACCACCACTAGCCTGAACCGTTGATTCAATGCAGGATGGATCAATGTTTCATGTTGTTGATGCCAAATTCTGACACTATTATCTGAATATTGCAGCAGAAATCGAGACTCATCAGACCAGGCAACGTTTTTCCAATCTTCTATTGTCCAATTTTGTTGAGCCTGCGTGAATTGTAGCTTCCTGTTCTTAGCTGACAGGAGTGACACCCGGTGTGGTTTTCTGCTGCTGTAGTGCATCCGCCTCAAGGTTGGATGTGCTGCGCGTTCAGAGATGCTCTTCTGCATACCTCGGTTGTAACGAGTGGTTATTTGAGTTACTGTTGCCTTTCTATCAGCTCGAACCAGTCTGGCCATTCTCCTCTCACCTCTGGCATCAACAAGGCATTTGTGCTCACAGAACTACCGCTCACTGGATATTTCCTCTTTTTCAGACCATTCTCTGTAAACCCTAGATATGGTTGTGCGTGAAAATCCCAGTAGATCAGCAGTTTCTGAAACACTTAGACCAGCCTGTCGGGCACCAACAACCATGCCATGTTCAAAGTCACTTAAATCCCCTTTCTTCCCCATTCTGGTGCTCGGTTTGAACTGCAGCAGGTCATCTTGACCATGTCTACATGTCTAAATGAGTGAGTTGCTGCATGTGATTGGCTGATTAGAAATTTGCGTTAACGTGCAGTTGGACAGGTGTACCTAATAAAGTGGCCGGTGTGTGTGTATATAAATCAACAACAATATAATAAAAATATTTGTTAAATGCAGTCAATTTCTATCTGGATATATAATAATAATAATATTAAGAAGAAGAAGAAGAAGAAGAGGAAGAAGAAGAAGAAAAATCTTGTTAATTTATTTATCAATTTTATTATTATAATCATTATTATTATTGTTATTATTTTATTATAATAGGTTGAGTCAATAGAAACTTTTCTTCAGCAGTTCATCAAGTCTTCAGCTCGCTCTATTACTCTATAGTGTAATTCCTCGTAGCTCACGCTCCTCAGTGTGTCTGTTTGTGTGTCTCGTTGCGTGTGTGTGTGGGACGGAGGGTCAGGGCAGGGGGTACGTTCTGTCGGGCTGCTCTGTTGGCAGCAGTCAGAGACAGTGAGGAAGGGAAGCGTATATTTATCCCTCTCCACCGTGGCCATGAAACAGCAGGACCTTCAGCTTCCAGAACAGAGGCACGCTGGGCTTCAGCTGAGCCACACAAACACACACATATGTGCACGCAGAGGGATCTGCGCACACTCACACCCACGCACACATACGGTATCTGCACTAAAATACATACACACACCCTCAATCACATAGACATAACCTAGACACTTTCTTACTGGTTATGAAACACATGCGGACATGCTGAGCAGACAGACGGCAACTCGGGTCATGACCATATTTGGCCTTTTCCTCTGTCAGTCATGTGATCCGAGGAGCTATTGTAACAGTACACTTTCATCTCATGACATTTATTATCTTAATCAACAAATTTAAGCAGGGAAGAGAAAGATGATTGGAAGCTGATCTGGGTGAATTCAAGAAAGAAGACTTGTTTTTGTTCTTTCAATAATATCTTATGCATAAAATAATATGGCATATATATCCAACTTTAAAGCAACCTTGTTTGGTGTTAAAATATGCTAAGCATTTTTTTCCTTGAACCCGTTTTTAATTTTATTTTGTGATCATTGTGATAATTTTTTGCATATAGGTGTATTTTTCATTGAAATAGTAGCATCTCACCATAATTTGATGTTTGTGTTATACCTTATTCTTTTATTATTTTATTACATTATATTATACTCATGGCCACTTTATTAGGTACACCTGTCCAACTGCTCGTTAACACAAATTTCTAATCAGCCAATCACATGGCAGCAACTCAATGCATTTAGGCATGTAGACATGGTCAAGATGATCTGCTGCAGTTCAAAACGATTATCAGAATGGGGAAGAAAGGTGATTTAAGTGACTTTGAATGTGGCATGGTTATTGGTGCCAGATGGGCTGGTCTGAGTATTTCAGAAACTGCTGATCTACTGGCGTCTCTAGGGTTTACAGGGAATAGTCCAAAAAAGAGAAAATATCCAGTGAGCAGCAGTTTTGTGGGTGCAAACGCCTTGTTGATGCCAGAGGTGAGAGGAGAATGGCCAGACTGGTTCGAGCTGATAGAAAGGCAACAGTAACTCAAATAGCCACTCGTTACAACCGAGGTATGCAGAAGAGCATTTCTTAATGCACAACACTTCCAACCTTGAGGCCGATGGGCTACAGCAGCAGAAGACCACATCGGGTGCCACTCCTGTAAGCTAAGGACAGGAAACTGAGGCTAGAATTCACACAGGTTCACCAAAATTGGACAATAGAAGATTGGAAAACATTGCCTGGTCTGATGAGTCTCGATTTCTGCTGTGACATTCTGATGGTAGTGTCAGAATCTGGCATCAACAACATGAAAGCATGAATCCATCCTGCCTTGTATCAACAGTTCCTGCTGCTGGTGGTGTAATGGTGTGGGGGATATTTTCTTGGCAAACTTTGGGACCATTAGTACCATTAGCTCTTGAGGGCCCCTTGTCCTCCAGCTGAAGGGTCTGTGACCCCAGTAGGCTGCCCCAGGGGCCAGCTACTGTCCTTGGGATTGAGCATTGTGTCAACGCCACAGCCTACCTGAGTATTGTTGCTGATTATGTCCATCTCTTTATGACCACAGTGTACCCATCTTCTGATGGCTACTTCCACCTTTAAACACATGGCTTTGAAGTTATAATATATACATATATATATATATATATATATATATATATATATATATATATATAGTGCATATTGCTGCATTTTACAGGTTTGGCATGTGAAGCAAATAATCGCTTTTGCCATGTTTTCTGCTTTTGAGCGCTGCAGGCCCAATTAATTAAATTGTGCACAGTAATCATCACACACAACAGATTTGCTATTTTGAATTAGCTTGTGATGTGTCTCCAAAAACATCAGCTTAAAAGAAAGGGAAAAGAAAACACTAATGTTTTACCGCAGGCAAAATGAAAAGCAGACAAATGTCTTTTAGTGCACAGCAGATAATGGCATGTTTAATGGCATATTTGATTTTATGGTGCAAATGACATGCCGCAGAGTAAAAAGGGATGTCTACCTGACCTCAAATAACTCAGAGTGAAAAAGCCCAGTGCTTTTCACAAATCATTGTGAAAATACAGTAGTCTAACTGACTTGTCTGCCCTGCACTTACATGCTGATAATCAATCAATGGCTTTTTGAAGCAGAAACAAATGTATTTTAATGCACCCCAGTCCTCAATAACAGCTGCATACAATACCTTATCACAAGGGCTTTATTCACAAAATGCCCAATCTTCATTGACACAAATCATTCAGCTGAGGGGTTTCTCTTATAAATTCTACCATGATAAGTACAGCATAGCCTTAGGCATCATTTACACTAGTGTGCTTTAGCTTTAAAAGGAAAAACATTTTGTTATGGTTACACTCTGCATTTTTAACCTGTAAACAATGGAGCATTTTAAAAACACTGAAGACCCTGTTTTAGTTTGAAAATGACGAGGTGGGTTATCCACAGCCACTATCTGACTGGTCTTCTTGACTATTGTGTAACTTTCCCTGATTGTAAGCCCCCTCGCATATGACCATTACGCAACTGGTAGACAACAAGTTTGGATGCCAGCACAATATGCACACGGCCAGTGTGCGAGAATGATCTCATGTAGATGGAGATAAAAATAAAAACGGAAGTCTGGACGAGATAAGTTTTTTTAAAAACAAAAATGCACTAGTGTAGGCAGCACGATGGCTCAGTGGGCAGGTCAATCGCCTCACAGCAAGAAGGTCGCTGGTTCGAGCCTCGGCTGGGTTAGTTGACATTTCTGTTTGGAGTTTGCATGTTCTCCCCATGTTAGCGTGGGTTTCCTCCGGGTGCTCTGGTCTCCCTCACAAAAAATGATTCTGTCATCATTTATTCTGCCTCAAACTGTTTGAGATTTTTTTCTCTTTAACAAAAGGCATATTTAAAAAATGGTGAAAACCAGTAGCCACTGGCTTCTTAGTATTTTTTCTCCCTAATACGGATGTTGATCATTACCGATTTCCAGCATTCTTCAAAATTTCTTCTTTTGTTTTCAACAGAGAGAAAATAAAACATTATAAAGATCTGGATCCACTCATGGGCATGTAAACGGCAAGAACATCTTAATTTTTTTAACTAACTATTCATTAGATGGCATGTGCTGCATGACCAATGTCATTCAACAAAGAAAAGAATGTCTTTACAGACCTTCAGATGTAATATTATTAAATAAACTTGCAAAATTTACATACAAACAAGCAGAGATGCAACAGAAAACAATATGGTGAGAAGCAGCTATCACTTCTGCTGTGAGTATTACTAAACTACAACAAATGCAATGGCTTTGTGTTAGAATCAAAAGGAATGAATATTGGAAGAGAATATTGCAATTTCTACATTTTTTTAACCTTTAAACCAGAGATGTCCAAACTAAGGCCTGCGGGCCAAAGTTGTCCAATGGTAAGCTTTGATTTGGCCCACAGGCCCATCTGAGAAGAGTGTGGGAATGATGGGGAGTGTTTGGGAGAATCCCTTTAACAGAGACAGTCATTTTTAATTTGGCATAAATGTTTTATAGTTGAGCTACAAAAAAAGCAAACCGAAATAAACCATTTCTGTTAAATGTTGTAAATTAATCAGATTTTTAATAATGTAAATATCATCTCTTGATGAATAGAGGACGGTGCACAAAACCTTGTGTGCAAATCAATGCAGAAGCTTGACTTGCGTAGCTATACGGCACACCATTTTGTAATACATGGGATTGTTTTTGTTTTTACTGTAATTATATTTAATATAATGTATATATTAATACACACACACACACACACACAGTTGAAGTCAGAATTTTTAGCCCCCCTTTTTATTCTTTTTTGAATATTTCCCATATATATATATATATATATATATATATATATATATATATATATATATATATATATATATATATTTTTTGAATTATACTGCATTAGTTCAAATAAACTAGGAAATAAGTTAGAAAATTAATCATGGCAACTTTAATGTAATACAGTTTGCATTATTTACCTTTGGCCTACAGCCCTCAATCAAGTTTGGTGTTCAGCCCTTCATAAGAAAAAGTATGGGCGCCCCTGCTTTAAACTCACCTTGCAACTTCAGACAGCAAAGTTTAAAACTTGTCTGACTAGTATACACCTGTAATGTTTAGGAATTAAGTCAGCAGGCAGAGAGAAGGTCATCTTTAGTGGCTTTTTTTCCAACACAATTGGCCACATGAGCATTTACAATATGAAAGGATTCCAGGAAAACGTGTATTTTATCTCTGAATGTTTTTGTGGACAATCTGAAAAGATTTCAGACTCAGCTTGAAGCTGTTTTTAGCATTGTAAACTGCATCTTAATGCCAGGTGTAAACCTGGCCAAAGTGTGGGAATGTAATTCACTACCGTATTAGGAGAAACAAGACCCCCCCATGTGCTCCACTATGTCTTCAGTTCTGCCTCTCACCTTCTTGCCATTGTTTGCTTGAGAAGCTGACTGTCCGTAGAACCGGCATTGTTATTTTATTCAAAAAGACAAAGACATCTAGGAGGGCTTTTTTTTTTCTTTTCTTTGAGGCAATTTGACACCTCTTAATCTAAAGCTTCCTCTGGCTGTCCCATTGAGAGCCTCAGGTCCATTGTGCACTGGCGGTCATTAGCACCTGGGCTGCAGGTTCCCTGTAGACGACTACTGATGCAGATCACAGAGCGAGACAAGTGACACATATTCCCCCTGCATATCACACATCACTGTGGGAATGTGTGGATGTTTACACAGGCAGGTATATATAAACACACTTGACCGCAATTTGCATTTGATTTTAAGGCAAAATAAATATTAAAAGGCTGTTTTTTCCCCTAGGCATGATTAGATTTTAGATTTCAGCCTATATGGTCTCCATGATATGGAAATCGTCTATATTTACAGTGGAGTCTTATTCTATTACATTTGATCTATTTGTATCTGTAACTGAGGTCCTGTTAAAACATCTGAAGTTAAGATGCATTTTGGCTGATCATATCACAAAGTAAATGAGAGAAAAAGAATATATTTGGACTCTGTTTAATCTGTTTTAATTTATTTCTTTGTTCAATGTTGACCATTTTCTAGTTTTATTTTTGTTTATACAACAGTTCTGTCTGGTTTTTGAATCTGATTGGCCTATAGCCATGTGATATTCCCATGATAACAGCACTCATGCAGCCTCTTCGCCCTTGTGTCTTACTCCACCCACATAGAGTGACAGCAGATCAATAAACTCACTACAATTTGACAAATATTGGAGCTGTTGGACAACATAATGTACTTTTGAGGCTTTTTAGGTGAGAATGTTTAGATTGCAACTATGCAGTTTATTCATACGGATAGTGCCTATTTTAAATATTTAGAATTTTGGCGATTCAAGATAGTGACAGAGGCCGCATAATAAGTCATTAGGGGACAAAAACTGTGTAAATATCAAACCACAGCTGATCAAATCATTATTCAACAGGTAAGTGATTTTCCAAGTCTATCTCTCTCTCTTGTATGTTGTAGTGCTGTATTTATATGTAATTGTAGTGTATTGAGTGTGAGATGGAACTCACATATCAGGAATGTATGTGCTTTGTGTTGGCCACTCTTTAAATAACCCTGAGTTACTTTTGGTTGGCCATCTGTTTGTTTCTAATGAGTCTCCTGTTTTCATTACTGCAGACTAGTTCAGTAAAATGAAAGAAAAGAAGAAATGCCTGCATGTGTTTAGCATTTTTTCATATCGCAAACACAACAGTAATCTGGTAGTGTTTGCTTTGCTTTGGCTTTTTCAGGGTTAATTATTGTGATATCCCGATTGCAACAGAGAAATACTGGGAAATCTCTGTAGACTGATGGCATTTCATGCCGTTCAGCCTCATAATCTTAAAATGTCAGCAAAATCACCTGTTTTGCCATCACTTTAGACATTACGCTAGAGAATCATTCAAATACTAGCTATAAAGTGACGTTGGTGAAGTAGCAACAGCAAATGTATAAAGTAATGACAGAGGGATTTGTTTGTTTAACATTAGCCTGATTTATATACAGTAACATTAACAATATTTAGCAAAAAGATGGTGAAAATGTATTGCTTTTTCTGATTGTTAGTAGTAATTTCATTGATTCAGTCATTCATTTAGTGATAAAAGACATGAAAAACATTTGCTTACATAAAAAAAAAAAACATTTAGGAGAAATGTCTTAATGTACCATGATTTATAATTTGAGGCAAGTATGGGTGGTATAGTTAAAGGTATAGTTCACCTAAAATGTACATTTACTCACACTGTAAAATCCAACATTCAACTTTATCAAATGAAATGAGTGTAGCTAACTCAAAATTTACAGAAAGTTAATTCTGCTCATTTGAAACGAGTTTTGAACCCAGTGTTGAATGTAATAAGTTAAATACCTCATTACTTCAACTTAAATGGAGTAAGTTCACAGTATTCATATAGATTCGTTTTTCTTTTAACTCAAATGGTTTGTAGCAATCGGTATACTCAAACTTTTTATTAGCTTAACTTATTGGGTTTTACAGTACTCAGTTGGTTTGAGTTCTCTTCATTTATTGGGCTTTACTCTGCTCAAATTGCTTCAATAACTCAAATAGATTAAGTTCACAGTACTCATTAGGATTAGTTTTTGAACTTAAATGGTTTGTTGCAATCGGTTTTCTCAAATGGTTTGAGTTACCTTAACTTTTTGGGTTTTACAGTGCACTATTTACTTTCAGACATGAGATTTCAAACCTTTGTGAGTTTTTTTTACTCTTTTAAACACAAAAGAAAATAATCTGAAGAAAGCTTAAAATACCCATTGACATTTGTGTCCAGGAGAAGAAAGAAACTCAAACAGGTTTGGAACAAGTAATGGATGCATCTATAAATCTATAAATGTATAAATCTATAAATGACAGATTTTTCAGTTTTGGGAAAACTATAACTTTAAAATTGTTATCCTATTCATCCAAGTGCATCCTTATGCAGGTTTTTGTGCCAGTTTCTATAGGAGTGAATTATAACAGCTGGACAGAAACGTCACATAAACAGGTTCAGAAGGATAAATCATGCAGCTCCATGGCAACCATCATTTATGTACCATCTGGTGGCACGATGCCTCCAAGAGTGCATCCTTAAATCCTAAAAACGCAGAGAACAGCCCTCATTAGAAAGCCATAGATTGGCAGATGCACCGACCAGATATTCTAAATCCGCAGAACAAAGCAAAGCAGATGAAGCATTTGGTTTGCCAGTGTTTTGTATTGTGCTTCTGGCTGACTCACTCTGGGATTAAACACTGAACGGTTTAAAAGGACTGAGGACATAATTCCGTTTTGTCTTATTTTGGGTTCTCTGTCCGTTCATCAGTTAAAGATAAATTGCAAACGAGCCGCATTTGACTAAACCCTGCAACAGTGGAGAAACCATGTGGGTATTTGGCATCACGTTGCCATGCTTTTAATGCACGGTGGAAATCTAGATGCATTAATTATGAACGACCAAAACATTAACTAGTTAATTCAGCCAGGCAGGTTCCATAATTCAGATCCTGTATGACTCATTATGGACTTATTTTTGAAAGTCATTAAAAAAGTGGTGCTGCTGTGACAGTTTATCACTCTAATATGGTAAACTGAGTGACGGTGGGTGTGATTTGTCTTTATGTAAGCCCAGCATTCGCTATTGTACAGCAGAGCTTTGAATACAGGACACATTCTCTGTCATATCATGAACTTGACCTGAGTGTCACTGCTGATCCAACACACTTCCTGCAGCATGGTTTTAGATTCTGTTAGCAGAAAGACACTATAAAAAAACACATTTGAATGACACAACAGTTAGTTCTGGTTAGATCCATGCTTGAGCACAGGGACTCTGCACTGTTTATAATGACTGAACATTTGAGAGTAAAGCTGCAAACACAGATGAACAGTGTTGGGAGTAATGCATTACAAGTAATACCGGTTATGTAATAATATTATAAGTATTGAGTAACAAGTAAAGTAATGCATTACTTTAAAAAAATAAGTAATAACATTTAAGTTACTTTTTTAAAAAATGCAATGCAAGTTACTTTTTATTTGAATTAATTAGCTTTTAAAAAACAAATTGCTCACTTAAAATTAACATTGTCATGTTGAATCATGCACTCAATGAGAGAATGTATTCATTATTTTGAACGCATCATGGATGAAATTATGTTCTGCTGTCATTGAAGAATATAGAAATTATATTGAGTGTTTTGTAAGATTCATTTAAAGTCATTATTTATTTGTTATGAATACCAAAATGAAGTATTACTAGACTTTAATTCAATTTCTGAAAAATAATTTCAGTTTTTTTGACATACACACGCCTGGAACACTCTTAAAACATTGCTTGTCCAATCAGATTATCCAACTAACAATTGTTATAGAGAAATCTTAATATTTATGCTGCCTTGACAAGTTTCTTCAATGAAAAAAATCAATGGCAATCTTAAATTTCTAGAGCCTTACGAAGCAGGACCAATGACGCTTAACAAAAAGCCTCATTTTTACACAGTGCTTTGCGGCCAAGGGCTACGCAGGCTTTTACAGCATTCCTCAATAGCAAGAATAAAGAACAGTAGAATAGACTTGAAAGAGATTCACATCAAAGGGAACTCAAAACGACTACTGTAAAGTGCACCAGGGGCTCAGAGGGGCTTTCTACAGAAAAAAACATCATACTTTATGGAGCTGTTAGAGCTGACCTAAAGTGCTGTTCTGGGGTCAGTTTTAGCAGTTTTCCTTTTATTGCTGGAAGACTGATGGATGCTTATTGTAAACTACAAATATCTCTGAGCAATGATGATTTTCACTACTGCCTTTTCTCGTTCTGTATTGCCTCGCTAATGTCATGTTGATCTTTTGTGCCGGCTCATCTCAAACGTTTCTCTCGCTTTCTTTCCCATGATGACACAGCTTTTAGTAGAGGGCTCAAATTAGACCATTTTTCTACTCTTCCACTCTAAACAGCCTTCTCTAATAGGTACATGACCAGTTTACTTTCCACTGCTGAGGCAGAGACAAGTTGCATAACATTTAATTAAGAAACTCCATTCAGACTGATACTTGACTGATATACGCAGACACTGCTTGAGCTAGCAAATAAATCAAAACAGTCAGTCAGCTGCAATTGTGCTGCCATAACAACCAGTGGTGATTCATTTGTGCCTTAAAAGACGTCTTTTTGAAGGTCGAATTTCAAAAGTACCCTTCAAAATGATTTTATATAAGGACACTGAACTGATAGAGGAAAGGATTCTGAGTGTGTTTAGACATTTGTCAAAGACATCGAAATAGAAAAAGTCTGCTCATGATGCAACAAAAATCTCTTCGCTGAATGGTTCTGTCAAGCCTTGTTCAGTCTACAAGGTTCAGTCACTGTGTAAGATTATGCGATTTTGTTTAGATAAAATCATGACATCTATTGTGTACATTCTGTCATCAAGAATTCCATTCATAGTATATAGCAGTGTTGAGCAAGTTACTTGTAGTGAGCTAAGCTATTAGCTACTCTACTTAAAATGTAGCTTAACTACACTAAAAGCTACTCCTCAGCAAGTTAAGCTTACTTGGCAAAAGTTCGCTTCGCTAGTGAAAAGAAAGTATGGATGCTATCACCACGCTACTGAGAAATGTAGTTAGTAGCACACAGGTATATAGAATGTACTTTTTTAATGGTCGTGTAGTAAATTCAAATGTAGTATCTACTCAAGTAGTAGCCGATTTGGACTCGATTTTGGATTTCAAAACTGGTGGATTTCACCACCAATGATGCTACCCCAATATAGACTTTAAAGAACAAAAATTACACAGTTGCTCCCTACAATTAAAGCTAACTAATACTAAATTTATCTTACGTTTAACCCAGGCTCATTGTGGATATGTACTCAGGTCTACATTTCTGAGGACAACAAAATATATAACTGCAGATACTTCTGCCCACAGTTTTTGTTTTGCAAATCCACCAGAGGCCACTGTGTACACTTTTTGATGATCTTAAATTTCTCTAGCACATCCTCTTTTCGAGTAAATACACGCAATATACACCTCAGCCGACCAGGTCAGCTTACTGTCAACTGACTGAACGACCCAACCTCCCCATCCCTAAACTAAACCGATAGTGTTTTCAAAGGCAATGTAGAAAAAAAAAAGCCATCGCGGCCACGTGATTTCAACAAGTTTTCAGCATTTTATTTTTTGCTTTTGTTTTACCTGGTTTCTAGAACCATTCTTCGCCGGACTTGAGCCCCATCGTTACGATCAATTCTGCATCCCAAGTCCATCTGTGTATACAGCAAGCTACTGGGCAAACTGGTAACACCAGGTAGCATGAAAAGGAACAGAAGCCATTGGCGGAGTCTCACCGCCCCATAGAGTTCATTTTAAAAAGGAAAAGGGTCCAGACGTACCTCTGGGTACATAATTAGTGGTCCCCAGAAATGTAGACTGGGGTACATATCCACAATGAGCCTGTGTTGCTTACGTTGCTGATCGACATACATAAATCTGTTAAAATCTAAACAAATTCAATCAAGGGTTTCATGACCCTTTAATAACATTGCCATAATATATCAAAGTGAGTGTACCAATATGTGTGTAATGTCAAGTGAAAATTTTCCTAAATGACAAATGAAATTTGGATGAAAAGTCCAGTGAAATTTGAGGGAAATTTGACACAATGGGCTACATGCACAGCTAGTGTTTTTCAGCCAATGATAAACTTCCAGTGAAAAGTTTATGCGACTATTTTCAATTTCATAATGTTTTACAGCATCGATGTTGTAATGTAATTAAAAGACAATCAGTTAAATAGCGCAGAAACTCTATTGAAAATACCAGGGTACAATAAATTTTCATATTTTAAAAATGTTCATATTTTCCTTGTCCGGTTTGAGATCCACTTTATATCATATATTAATCAGGCAGTGAAGATTGCTGATTTTTAAAGAAATCAGATATTAAACGTAGCAATTTTGTAATGGTATGACAGTTCACCAGAAGCGCTTGGGCTGGCTGACTGAAAATTAAAAGTCAGTGTGTACAGTATATACCCCATTGGTAAGAATTGGGTGGGGCAATGAAGTATGAGTCAGCAAAAACAGAAATGCTGTGTCACTCATTATTTGTTATGACTGAGTTGAACACAAGCTCAGTGAAGATATTAGTGGCATGTCAGATGTTCCCCATTCACCAACTTTACCAATTATTTCCACCTTTCATTTCATTTGCGTCATTCATCTGTCTGACTTTTATCAATTTGCCTTTTCTCCATATGCTGATTTATAAATATGCATCTTCTCTTACCTGCTGTTGAACTTCTCTGGATGTTTTTCTCTCATCAGATGGAAGCGATGGGCTATGGATGCATCCTGAAACAGAATACAGAGTGTCTGGTTAAACAAGTTAACTGCTTCTCTCTGCTGTACATATAAATGCTGTTGGAGAGCCTGTCCTAAATCAAATGTTCAGGGCTCAGAGAAAAACAGCAGCCCTGGGCCATACAGCACAAACATAAATCTACAGACACGGCCCAGACCTTCTGGTATGCACTAATCACTCTTTAACTTTCAATATATTATTTCCCTAAAGATTAAATTAACAAAATGGTTGGAATGAAAATGTCTGTCTCTGAAACCAAACAGTTCTCCATCAACAACATAATAAAAATATCAAAAATCTAAATGACAATTGACATTTTTAACACTAAATCATAAATATACAAAAAAACAATATTTTTTAATTTTTTAAATATTCACAGTAAATTTTCACTGGATGTCTGATAATATTTTTTTCTTCTGCAGAAAGTCTTAATTGTTTTATTTCGGCTAGAATAAAAGCAGTTTTTAATTTTTTATGAACAATTTTAGGGTCAAAATTATTTTAAGCTAATTATAGTCTACAGAATAAACAATCGTTATAACTTTCCTAATTACACTAACCTGCCTAGTTAACCTAATTAACATAATTAAGCCTTTAAAAGTCACTTTAAGCTGTATAGAAGTATAGTAAAAATATATAGTAAAATATTATTTAATGTCATCATGGCAAAAATAAAATAAATCAGTTATTAGAAATGAGTTATTAAAAATATTATGTTTAGAAATGTGTTGAAAAAATCTTCTCTCCGTTAAATGGAAATTGGGGAAAAAAAATAAACAGGAGGGCTAATAATTCTGACTTCAACTGTATATATATATTCAACAGTATATATATAACAGTTTTGTCTGATTCTCAAATCTGATTAGCCGTGCAATATTTTGCAATATCAGCACTCATACAGCCTCCTCACCCTTGTGTATTTCTCCGCCCACTTAGAGTGACAGAAGATCAATAAACTCACTACAATTTGACAAATATTGCAGCTGTTGGACAACATAATGTACTGTTGAGGCTTTTTAGGCGAGAATGTAGTTGTTTAAATTGTAAATATACAGTTTATTTATAAGGACAGGGCCTGCTTTAAATATTTATAATTTTGGAGATACAGCATGTTGGCATCTATCAGCCTGTCATACTGAGCAGAGCAAAAGCTCTGCCACAGGATGGTGACAGAGACAGCATATTAAGTCCTTAGGGGAGAAAAACAGCATACATTTCATACCACAGCTGATCAAATCAGTTGTTAAACAGGTAAAAATTAAAAAATTAAACAGGTAAGTGATTTTCCAAGTCAATATCTCTCTCTTTTATGTTGTAGTGCTGTATTTATACCATAGTAATTGTAGTGTATTGAGTGTGAGATGGGACTCACATATCAGGAATGTACAGTATATGCTTTGTGTTGGCCACTCTTTGTACAACCCTGAGTTGCTGTTTGGTTGGCCATCAGCAAAATCAACTGTTTTGCCAGCACTTTAGACATTACGCTGGAGAATCATTCAAGTACTAGCTATAAAGTGACGTTGGTGAAGTAGCAAAGGTTTCTGCTGTTCAGACGTCAGCTGCAGATGTGAATGAATGGCAGAAGAAAGTAGTTCCTCATACAAAAGGATTTTGAGACTCTCTGTGTTTGATTTTCTTTTTTATATATACGATTATGCAGTTTAACTGTTGTATAAACGTAATATAACACTCGTAGCAGTGTAATATGGCTGTATATGGTCACTGCTGGGACACTAACGCACACCTCCCACCAGTGCTGATATACAGCTATGTCGCACTGCTACTCGTGTGATAAATATACAGGCTTTTATAATGCTCACTATAATTTGTGATTGACTTAACAAACATGATGGTTATCTTTAAATTGATGTAATTATCAGGAATATTGTGCTTATTTTATACATACTCTGTCCATCAATCACAAAGAATTATTACCGTAATACAAAAAAAATTAAGAATAAAATAAATAGGACTGCACTGTATACTGGCATTAATTATATAACTGCACTTCTTTGTTTATAGGGAAGTGGTCACTAAGACTGCATTTCAGCACATTTGTTCAGTGTGTTTTCAGGAAATGCAGACAGAAAAAAATGCAGAAAGTGTGCATAGATTCATTTGGTGTGCTGATTTTAAGAATAATTGTTTGTGTGAAATGAATCAAGTGTTATATTTCTGTATGCACTGTATCTGTGGTTGGCAGGGTTTATCTTTTTATTTATTTATGTTATAATGTAAGTTCACCAGTACTGTTTTTTTATTTTATATTACTTGATGGCAAAGCTACATTTTAGCATCATTGCTCAGGTCTTCCATATATTACATGGAACTTCCGAAATGATCATTATATGCTGATTTAATGCTTAAGAGTAATTTAGTAATATAGTTATCAATATTAAAAACAAAATAATAAGTGTGTGTATGGATGTTTCTCAGTACTGGGTTGCAGCAGGAAGGGCATCCACTGTGTAAAACATATGCTGGATATGTTGGCGGTTCATTCCGCTGATGAATAAAGGGACTAAGCCGAAGGAAAATTAATGAATGAATATAAACAAAACGCTTAATTTAAAGATTTACCAAATTGTCTGATAAGTGGACTACCTGTTTAAGCTTCCTTATTCTGTTGAACACACGAGAAGATGTTTAGAAGAATATAGCCAAGAGTATGAAAAGGAGTAGCCATTGACTTCAACCATATTTTTTCTGACAATGGCTACTTTTTCCAACATTCTTCGGAATACTGTATCTGGTTTTGCGTTCAACAGATAAAAAAAGGTTTAGTGTGAGTAAATGTTTATTTTTTATTTGTTTTATTATTTTTGTGAGAACTGTCCATTTAATGGCATTAACATGTCTCTGTAGTCACTTTATATCTAATTAGTGTGTCTTTTTGAAAAATAAAAATATATGTAAAAAAAAATATATATACATATATATATATATATATATATATATATATATATATATATATATAGAGAGAGAGAGAGAGAGAGAGAGAGAGAGAGAGAGAGAGAGAGAGAGGTTTTTGTATCTACTGTAAACTCTTCATATACATACAGTATATACATAAAAGACTTTAATCACACACTGAATCACTCATCCCAATTTTTCAAATGTTATGCATCAAATGAATTAAAACAAACTGAAATAAACAAATTACAAGACAAACTGATATAAAATCATCATCTTTTTTACTGTCTGCTATTCTGTTTTTTACCAAAACAGCAGTACAACACATGTGTGATTAAAGTGATTAAACAAAAACATATGGTCCATGTTTAAATGGGTGGTTTTCTCTCTAGAGCAATAAATACAACCATAACAAGAAAAGGAGAGCTGTTCAGGTATTAACAGGGCTGTGTTTGACATCATGAGCCTGTGTGAGATGTGTTTTTCAGCTCTGTTGCTGTGGGCTGAGGGGAAGACAAACTACTCTATTCTGAAAATTAAAAAAAGCAGAAGAAAATACAGTGAAGCTGGTTGAAAAAGTGATGGCATCATCAGGAAAAAAGGTTTTCCAGGAATGCCAGAAGAAGAGATGCGGGGGAGAGAAAGTAGAATACACTAAAGACCAGTAATAAATGGCTAATCAAACTAAGACATGGGACATTAAAGCTTTTACACAGGTATCGTGCACTTCATCATTGCTTCCCTGAACAAAGCCATTCCAGGGATTTTCTGGACAGGCTCCTGGAAGTGAACACTTCTGTCAGCTAAAAACATGGTTGATGGCTATTTAAGTACCTCTAAATACGGGAGAAAGAAGCATCCTGCATTGCTTATGACCTACAATGAGAGTACACATTTCTAAATCATTTAGGTTAGCTTTCAATTATTTGAAATTGTATTTAATTATATTAAATAATAGATTTAAATAATTAATTGATTTAAAAATACTAATACATTTGACTAAAACGGAATAATATTAGATTAAATAACTCTTTGAAGATAAATGTTTCTTACACTGTCATGACAGATTAGGTCCCATTTACCCCTGCCATTCAAATGGGCCTCTTTTAGCCACATTTCTGATAAAAGAGATGTACTTTTTGGAGTGGTATATGCCCGAGTTATTGGCAGTTCATTCGCCTGTGGTGAATTGAAAGTTCATTCTCCTGTGGTGAATTGACAGTTCATTCTGTTGTGGTGATGAGTGTGTGTACTTTTCAACAGCTGTACAACAAAAATAGTAAATCAAACACACTTATTGAATACTTTATTCATTGAGCAATGTAAATATTCATTCATTCATTCATTCATTCATTCATTCATTTTCCTTCAGCTTAGTCCCTTTATTCACCAGGGGTCACCACAGCAGAATGAACCGCCAACTTATCCAGCATATTTTTTACATAGCGGATGCCCTTCCAGCTGCAACCTAGTACTGGGAAACACCCATTCACACTAATTCACACACATACTCTATGGCCAATTTTGTTTATTCAATTCACCTATAGTGCATGTCTTTGGACTTGTGGGGGAAACCGGAGCACCCGGAAGAAACACGCAAACACGGGAAGAACATGCAAACTCCACACAGAAATGCCAACTGACCCAGCCGGGACTCGAACCAACAACCTTCTTGCTGTGAGGCAACAGTGCTAACCACTGAACCACCGTGTCGTCCCTGCAATGTAAATATATATAAAGGATTTTCTTTACTGTTTTTTTTTACAATTTCAACATGTATCTTATGTACATTTTTGTCTTCATCCAATTTTGTTTAACACATATTTTAGAACACCAAACGTAATTATATTGACTGTATTTTTTAATAAAATCATTATGCGGAGGATCAGGAATTGACCACACCAAAAGACATGCAACATCATCCAAACTTATGGAGGCTGAAACAGCATCCCTGTATGTTGCTCAGAACGCAATAAAATTATTAATAGCGGATTAATGACTAATGATATCCATTAAATAAAATATTCACAAAACTGTGAATCACATGAATGAAACATATCAGTTTGAGGAGAATGAACCAGCCACAGCCTATTTGATGGTTCTCAGACTACATTTTTTAAATGTAAAAAATATATATATATGTTGCACCGGTTACGTGTCATTGCAGGTTTCAGATGAGAAATCTATTAGAGCTAATTTAAGCTAATTAGCTAAACTAATTTTGTTAGAACCAGGGCCACAGCGGAATGAACCGGCAACTTATCCAGCATATGTTTTACGCAGCAGATGCCCTTCCAGCCACAACCTAGTGCTGGAAAACATCCTCCATACACTCTCACATTCACACACTACAGCCAATTTAGTTTATTCAATTCACCTAAAGCGCATGTCTTTGGACTGTGAGGGAAACTGAAGCACCAAGAGGAAACCCATGAAAACACGGGGAGAACATGCAAACTCAAGTCATTGCATAACAATGGTTTGTATTGTGGACAATTGAAAAAATATTGCTTAAGAAGCTTAATAATTTTGAACTTAAAATGGTTTAAAAAAAATTAAAACTGCTTTCATTCTAGCCAAAACAAAATGAGACTCATCCAGAAAAAAGAATACATGATTGGAAATACCGTCAAAGACGCTCTGTTAAATATAATTTGGGAAATGTTTAAAAAAAGGAAAAAAAAAATCAAAATCAAAGGATATCTAATAATTTTGACTTTAACTGTACATCATATAAATGGCCAGACAATAACAGGAATTCTGATGCTGTAAATGGTGTAGAAGTTCAGTTGCAGGACAAGAGGCATCAAAGTTCATTACTAGTGATTTGTTTGAGTCGCTTACCCCTGCTTTATAAAAAAACTAACCAAAATGACCACATCGACAACATCGAGGCAATTATTCTGTCAACTCGAGACATATAAACTTCAGTTTCCGAGCACCTAAAGGCAGCTGAGAGCTCAGGTGATCAAACAGTGAGTGGTTTAACTCTTGCAGCAAAAGCCCAGAGCAGAATCCAGCATGAGGGAGGCAGCCTTGATTAAAATCAAAGCAACACCGTGCAAACGCAGCCGCTAATTGATGAATCAGGTCTGCAACCGTAACTGATTATTTCTATATTTACACACGCGCACATAAATGACAGAAGATCTCAAAGCCACCACATCCTTCAGCTAGACCCTGAGTGCACTGACACACACGTAACACCTGTCGCAGGGTTTCGCTGTGTAATATAACGATGGATCCCACCGTGTCGCAGACTCAGACAGGGAGGAAGTGTGCGAGGGTAAGATTCTCAGGGTTTGATAGCTGCTGGCACGTTGATGAAGCCGCGAGCGGACGGCTCTACGTTAACACCTGTGCTGGCTTCCTGCCTGAGCCTGCAGGTGCTGCGCGTCACATGGGAGAGAGTACAGGAAGACTGAGGGCAGAGGAGGTGACATGGACTCACAGCCTGCACACATCCAGACCAATGATGCCCAGAGCTTTAAAAGGGTCCTTTATTAAGATTAGTCTTTTTTTTTTACTTTAGTCAGTGTGTAAATTTGCTGTTTAAGCATAAACAACACCTGCAAAGTTACTACACTCAAAGTTCAATGCAAAGAGAGATCTTTCCTTTTACAGAATTAACTTTTTGGGGCCTACAACAAATGGCTAAAAGGGGCAACAAGCTCCTTCCTGGGTTTGTGACATCATTAACCCTACAATTTACATAATCCCCACCCCCCGATGTGATGTTTCCTTTAGCATGCACTAGGCTGTTAGCCATTCAGAACAAACTGGGCAAGCTGAACATTCAGATCCCATTGTTATCCTCCTTACACTGCCTGTTAAGTTCAGTATTGATTATAAATATTGCTTCTTACCTATAAAGCTTTAAATAATCTAGTTCCTGTTTATCTAACCAACATTCTGTCTCACTCAGGGCTTCTGGTAGTACCTAGAATAGCAAAGTCTACTAAAGGAGGTCGGCACTTCTCATTTATGGCTCCTAAACTCTGGAAAAGCCTTCCTGATAATGACCGAGGATTAGACACAGTCTCTCAGATCAAAACTAGATTAAAGACCTATCTTTTCAGTGAAGCATATGCATAATGCATCACATAACAGTATGATACATGAGTGTACTCCACGCAGGTGAGTCAATTTCGTTAATTGGTAAAGTCTGTTCCTTGCCACTGTCACCACTGGCTTGCTTGGTTTGGGACTTGTGAAACTGCGCATCGATGGATTTGCTCTTCAGTGTTTGGACTTTCAGCAGTGAAATTTAAACCACACTGAACTGAACTAAACTGAACTTCCTCTATGAAAACTGGACTGACACAGTTTCAATTTACTAGAATTCTATGTTAAGCTGCTTCGACACAATCTACATGGTAAATGCCATGAATTGTGTATTTCTGAGGGAGAACCAAGAAGTAAAAAGACCATTTTAGGAGATCATAAACCGTGTTGTAGAATATTGATAAAATATGTTATAAGTTTAAAAGCAAAGCATCAATGTGTTACAGTGCAAGCCACAAAAAAAGTTTTTAAAGAGGCTTTAGAGAATAGCTGATTGAGCACCGCTTTAAATTAACACTTTCCAGAAAAATTTAACAGTTACTTCAACTTAATTTTTCAAGTTAACATAACTTAAGATTTCTACTTAGCACAACTTAGTAAGTTTACATTAACAAAGATTTAGTATTACTGAATAAATGTGCTGTTTTCAAAAATCTAATTCATTTTATTAAACTGTTAGAATGACCATATTTTATCCATAACCTACTGAAGAACAAAATAGTAGTTAATAGGAACATTGTTACCATTAAAAAACAACATGCAAATAAAAAGCCATCAGCCTTTTGATTTTATTGTGACCCCTGGGGTGATTACGTTATATTAAAGACACAACAATAGCATCAGATTGATTTTATGGCACTAGGTTAAACTTTCGGACACCTTTACGGCACTCACATACATTAAAAATAAATACAGGCCATGGAGCATGGTCTTTGAGTCGTGTTTTCCAAAATTAAATGATAAATAGACTTGGGCCTATAGGTATGTGTGCAAGATTTATATATTTATAACCACCTAAGAGAATATTGGGGGTCGCGAGTCACTGGCATTGTAATTTTGGGGGCTGAAAAGATTGGGATCCCCTGCATTACAATATGAGTTAATATAAAAAAATATATATATGTAATGCTAAACAAAGTCACTGTTCACTATTAGTTCATGTTACAGGTAGCAAATGCATTAACTAACATGTTTATATGTTTAGTTAACATTAACAATTATTAAATAAAGCTTAACAGTTGTTCATTGTTAATTCATGCTAATTAAAGGTGCACTAACTAACGTTAACTAATACAACTTTGTAGTAAAGTGTTACTGTAGGTACTACAGGTGGTTTAAAACTTATTGTGTGACTATTAAAAATGCTCTGTCTAATATAATTGTGAGTAGTACAAAACGCATACATACTAAATTTGCCATATAGTCACTGTCATGTGACCATGTTATCAATTGTATTGTTGCAACTCCATTCATAAATCTTCTCCCGTGGCTTTACGGGATACAAAAAATGTCTGCCACATGCACACTTCAAGTCAGAGGTACACTGAAAAAAATGGTTCATTGCAATTTATATTAGATAAATTTAGACAAACAAATTAAGTTGAACATTACTACATTTAATGTGTTTGTTTAAATTTAGCCCATATAAATGGTTTACAACCATTTACCTTAAAAAAGTAGTAAGTCCATTCATTCATTCATTTTCTTTTTGGCTTATTCCCTTTATTACTCTGAGGTCGCCACAGCGGAACGAACAACGACAACTTATCCAGCATATGTTTTATGCAGCGGATGCCCTTCCAGTTGCAACCCATCCCTGGGAAACACCCATACACACTCAATCACACACATACACTACGGCCAATTTAGCCTACCCAATTCACCTTTAGTGCATGTCTTTGGACTTGTGGGGGAAACCGGAGCACCCGGAGGAAACCCACCTGAACACGAGGAGAACATGCAAACTTCACACAAAAATGCCAACTGATCCAGCCAAGGCTCGAACCAGCGACCTTCTTGCTGTGAGGCGAACGTGCTACTCACTGCGCCACCCGGTCACCCCATAGTAAGTCAAATGAATAATTTTTTTTTTCAGTGCAGTTCTTTATTGGTTTTGTAAATAAAAACATCCACTGTACACTGTTACAGCAAATTGACGTGTTTCCCCAATTTGAACAGACTTTGCTTCAGTGCACATACATTAAAATAGCCGGTAATTTATCTCAAGTCAATAGCCTTTGGCAGGTGTGGCAAAATGTTTTGCCCGCACTGCATTCATTGAGTTCTGCATAATGGAGTCATTTATTATTTCTTCCACCCCTGCTGAAGTCTATCCACACCTGTTATTAATACAGCCAGTCAAAATATGACAGAATTAATAATGTCTACGTGACATTCGTCGATGCTGAGAAAGCCCATGCAGGTGTTCCACAGACTGGCACGTGTGAAACTGAAGGAGAACAGGACGGACTGTACCTCAATCACAGTTCTGAATACTATGACCAACACCAGCACTGCAGGACGCCACACTTTAAAATAAAGCACTGATAATGACAGAGAAGCTCTGCTCTTTTCTATTTACCATGGTCTGAGGCCTCTTGCAGTTTTAATTTAATTACAAATGTATTTTATTAAATGTATAAATTTATTTGTGGTTATTAATCCTGTTAAAGTAATCGGTAACACTTTATTTTAAGGTGACATTGTTACCAGAGTTGGGTGTAATGCGTTCCACAGTAACACCTTACTGTATTCTAATTACATTTTTGGGGAATGCAGTAATGTAACAAATCACATTTTAAATTTGTAAAATGTTACTTACGTTAAATATAATTTTTAGAAGAAAAAAAATGCTTGTTTTAAATCACGTTTTCCATTGCAACGTGAGTTATAAGCATGTGCTTTTAAATTGCTGCAGAACACGAACTGAAATTCGTGGTTACTGTCGAGAGTGGCTGCTTCATCAAGTGGAAATACAGACATTACTTGATTTCACAGAGTGTAAAAACAAAAATATTGCTGTGAAATGCAGTTTATTTCCAGTCCATAAAGAACTTTCTACTGCTTTTAACTCAACCAGCACCTTGTTCAAGCACTTGAATAGAAAGCATTCTATAACAACACTCGTTGCCAAGGAGGACACCAGTGCCCAAAAACCAACTCAGGCTCATTCTGAAAACGTATTTCTTTATACATTTCTGGAGACTGTCAAATACATCCCGGGAGGTAAGCTTTTTAGCAGTTTTTGTTTTCACGAATCCACCAGAGGCCGCTGTGTACCCTTTTTGAGATCTCAAATTTATCTCGCGAGTGCCATTTGCGCCTGCTGTTCTCTTGTTAATCCACCAGAGGATTTACTATTTTCCACCAATAGTATTTTAAAAAGCACAGATTGACCCACCCACCCACCCACTTTCCTAAACCCAACCGACAAATTTGATAACCAATTCAGTAAAAGAAAAGCCCTTGTCTGATTTTTACCATGTTTTACCGCATTCACACCCCACTATTTACTTGTTTATTTTATTTTTTGGCTTTTGCTTTTGTCTTACTTGCTCTCTGGAACCGTTCTTCACTGGACTCGAACCCTGTCATCGTGGTCTTCTACTTTCTTGTTGAAGTCCACTGACATACATGGTAAGCTAACTGGACAAACCGACAACAGCAGAAAAGCCGTCCATACGGCGGTAAGCGGTCAGCTGTTAATCGTGAAAAGGCACGCCATCATACCGCCCTGTAGCATTCATTTAAAAAATGAAATGCAGCCATACAGTACGTACTTCTGGCTACATAATTCATGATCTCCAGAAATGTATATAGGGCTATGTTTTTAGAATGAGCCTATGTTTAAAAACAGCAGCACAACTCACCCTAAAAAGGTGAAATTGGATTTTTGTGTAGGATCGCGAGTGAAGATGTTCACATATCGTGTCTTTTGTGCACGCAAGTTCGCTATTTCTAATGGAGGCGCATGGCTTGCAAGTGCATATTTGGAGAGTATATTGTGGGCGCTAGCATTTTCCAGGCACCCCAGTTGAAAACTGCAGGTCATGAGACAAGAACGGTGAATTATAAGAGAATTTAAAGTTATCAAGTCTTTTGAATATGTTGAGCTGCTGTGATCAACTCATTGTAGTGTATTTTAGTGAATATTAAATTACACAAAGAGCTGCATTATATTTAGCATTTTTATAGGTATATTTTATATGTTTTAAAAGTAACTTTAATGTAAAGTAATTTGTAATCTGATTATTTTTACATTAAGTAATTAGTAATGTAATCAGAATACAATATTCCAGTAGTAGTTAGTAATTTGTAATCCATTACTTCTGTAAAATAACTTACCCAACACTGGTTGTTACAGTCCAACTATTTATTTAACTACTTAGTAATATTAATTAATTGTAGGTAGTTACTATATGTTTGGGGTTAGAATGTGTGTTAGGTACATGTAATTATTCATAAGTCATTGTATTACTATAGTAACTACACTTTAAATTAATGTGTTAACAAGTAATCTTTTATGCACCTTAGATCAATATTGTAGTTATGTGAAGAGGGATGCTAACAAAAGGAGTGCGGCGATCCAAACGCAGGCTTATTTAACAGAATGGTCAGGTAAGCAACGGTCATCACAGGAGCAAACAGATGTATACAGGCAATCCAGAGTCATGGTCAATACACAGGCGAATGGTTAAAAGGCAGGCAGCATACAACGTAAACAAACAAACAAGGCGAGAGTCAAAAACATGGCAAAGCAAGGCAAGGGAAAGGAAACGTGTCATAATGTTCACAGTGACAGTATAACAAGACTCAGCCCTGATGTGTGTGTGTGTGTGTGTGTGCTGTATAAATTGTCCTTGTAACCAGTTCATGAGCAGCTCCCAGCCATGAGTGTGTGTAATCTACCAAATGAGGATCAGGTGCGTGTGAGCAGTGAATGACTGGAACTTGTAGTCCATATACCGGCGGATTTGTAGTCCTTTAGAGATCTGTATGTTTATGAGTGATTTGCAGCTGCTAGATCGCTGGTGGTCATAATGTATATCTCAATAAATGCTTCAGCAATGGGAATTTTATGCCTTATTCATGCATATAAATGAAAGTCCTTGATCAGTTTCAGAGTAAACTATGTATATTTATATGTTTCAAAGGGTTTAGCTGCCCAGATACAAAAGTCCTCAGGGATGCTATGCTATGATTCATCCCAAATGGTGTGATTTGGGAGAAAAGGGACATCATGTCCTCTACTGAGACGTATCCTGTCCCTATGGAATGAAACTGCAGGCTTAACTGTTCTTGGCTTCACTATCTCAACAGGCTAAAGGTTGTGTATCATCTCAAGAGATTGTATCATATACAGTTAGAAGGCTTCTGCATATGCACAGACAAAATTCAAGCCTAAATTCTGTCCAATAACAGATACCGTGCTCCTGGGACAATGTATCTGTCGATGAGGTGAAGAGGTGAAGGATATTAAGCGAGGTGATATTCAGGTCACCGTGACTAGTGCGTCCACTGCAGGTTATTGCAGCAGTGAGTCAGTGTCCATCTGTGCTCCTGTCAGCACGGCCGAGGCAGGTACATATGGGATGTATCGTGAGCACGTTCTTGTAAAAGTACGCAAAAAAGTGCAGGAGAATCATGTTTATGAACACATCTCTAAAGCGCATGAGCTGAATGGAGAGGTGGGCCCAGTTTTCCTTCTATCTTTAAGACTGGCCAGGTGTCACTCAGCACGGTCATTCATTATGGTGGTAACCTGGTCCGATTCTGGCAGCCCAACACTTCCTGTCACTGATACTTCCCCTGACCTTCAGTACGTGCCAGTACTATAGCCCTCCAAACACACAAATACACACACATGCACAAACATATGCAGGCTCTAAAATAAACACTCTTATCATATAGATAAGGTTGAATCATCAAACATATCTCTCAAACGGTTGTTTGTTTTGCTACCCGGTGAACCGGCGTGAGTTCTTCACAGCAATATTATAATACCATAAAATGGTCCCCTTTACATTTTCAATAGTAAGTAATAGTACTGTAAAAAGTGTGGGTAAACATCTAAAGTGTTGTACTGTAACTTATATTTAGACGTTTTTACATTCTCATTTGTCCACATATCAATTGAAAAATTATTCATGATTTTCTATAAACATATTTGGAGATTCATTATGCTGGTCAGAAGAAAGGAACAGTTGCATAAGCAAAACCGCGAAGAATTTATGATGCAGCAACTTTCCTTTGAATTATTGTTCGTTTGCAGCAGTTTCTTAATGACCTCTTGCACATGGTATGGAAATGTTGATTTATTCACAAAATATTTATGGATTATTCATTTTTTTTTTTGTAAATTTTGACTGATAACATAGTGTTAAAGGCACCTATTTTAACCCTCTTTCAAGAGTTAAGATGAGTCTTTTGTGTCTCCAGAATGTGTCTGTAAAATTTCAGCTCAAAACCCCTCACATTATTTACTATACCATTTAGAAGTTTGTTATTTTCAGCTCTGAGCATCTTGTGGCCTGTGCCGTTCATGCTTGTTCTCCCCACCCACCATTCTCATGTGCCTGCCAGAGTGTGCCTCAATCTCCACCTCGGCCTCATTAGATAAACAGCACAGTGACAGACATGAAGAAAGTAGATCTCATGTAATGTTTGTGAGAAATACAGTAAGAACTTTACCAATGATTACTGTGGAGTTAATTCAAGCCTTTCTGCAACGAGTCATACACAATGTTGTTAGAAAGTTCATGCATGCACACACACACATACACACACACACAGTGTGTATGGTGAGGGAATGAAGGAAAGCGCGTTCACACTTTACCGGAACTGGAACTACATTTGGTGATCGTGACCGTGTCGACGTCGATGCGATCAATCAAAAGATCTGAACCTAACTTGATTCATTTATTTGACTCTATTTCACTAAAGAATCCATAGTTTTAAACAAGGTGCACTTTTAGATTTAAACCTCAACTGAATGTTTTCATTCACTTACACAATGCATGGAAGCTCATTTTCAAAAACCCATAATAGGGGCTCTTTAAGTCTTCCATAATGTAATGTCAAGGTAATAAATCATACTGATTAAAATGTTTGGTCACACTTTATTTTGATGGTTTGCTTGTTGAATTTAAGTTACATTGCATCTACATGCCAACTAATTCTCATTAGATTATAAGTAGACTGTTAGGGTGTTATGATTAGTGTAAGTTGATATGTACTTGCAAAGTTTCTTATAGTCAGTTAAATTTCTGTTGAAGCAGTATCAGCACATATTAAGCAGACAGTCTAATACTCAAATGGACCATCAGTCCAACATAAGTGTTACCAAATGTACATAATAAATAAGAGTTCAAAAAAAAAAAACTCGTCTAAATTTACACCGCAGAATTCAGTCATCATAATTTAAAGAGGGTCTATTGAAAAAAAAGTGACTATTTAAAAAGACAGAGCGTCCTTAAAATAAGCATAAGCAGTGCTACTGTCCCAGGGCAGTATGAGTGTGTCATTGGAGATGAAGGTGTGTGTGAAACCACACCAGTGAGAACACGATGGCAGCGGGGCAGATTTCTAAACACCAGCACCACGGGGAGGGTGACAGACTGTTGTTGATGTCAAGAGATGTGCTTCGATTTCAACTCCCAGGCCTAGAGATGCACATGGAAATATGTCTTTAATAGCTGCTGACGAGGTGTGTTTGCTGTCCTTAATTCCTCCCGAGGATTCTTTCCAGGGTGAATTAGATCCCATAGCAGGATTGCAATGCCATACAAAGATGTCTCAGAAATCAGACTGACATCAATGCGAAGTACTGTTCTTTCCTATCAGATGGTTTGGGGTGAAAGGTCATGCAAAGAGGTTTATCCAAAAACTATAGAATACACAAGATGTGTCACTTGCATTGTTTTGAATAGGAAAAAGTGTAACGATCAATAGGGCGAATGGACCCTTTTCACAAGCCTGTTATGACGCATTTAACCAACCCAGGCTCATTCTGAAAACATCGTCCCGTGGACATTTTTGGAGACCGTGAATTATATAGCCGGGGGAACGTATGGCCGCATTTCATTTAAACGAATGCTACGGGCGTATAACGCCGTTCCTTTTCGCACTTACCGGCTGACAGCTTACCCCGTGTGGAGGGCTTTCCCGCTGCAACCAGTTTGTCCAGTTAGCTCGTCATGTACGTCGGCGGACTTGAGACGCAGAGTCCGTGGAAGAGCAGTTCCAGAAATCAGGTAAGACAAAAACAGAATCCACAAAAATCAAATAAACGAGTGAATAACAGGGTGAGAATGTGGTGAAATCCGAAAACATGGTAAAAATCAGACGAGGGCTTTTCTTTTTCTGGACGGCTTTTGTAAATCGTTGGTTGGGTTTTAGGGAAGTCAGTGGGTGGGCGGGTCAATCGATAAAATTGGTTGGGTTTAGGGAAGGAGGAGGGTGGGTCTGTCGATTGGTTGGCTGGCCAGTCAGTCATCCAGTCATTCAGCCAGTCAGACAGATGCTCGGTCGACAGCGGCCTTTAGTGGGTTTACGCGAGAACAGCGCGGGCACGAACGGCACTCGTGAGAAAAATCTGAGATACGAAAAAGCGCACGCAGCGGCCTCTCGTGGATTCGCAAAAAGCAAAACTGCATTTATACGTACCTCCCGGGACGTATTTCACGGTCTCCAGAAATGTCCACGGGACTACGTTTTCAGAATGAGCCTGGGTTGCATTTAACGGTCATCATAATCTTACATTCTTGAAAGTTTTTAATATTTAGATTTTTTTTTAAACATATGAGCATTTATATGCATTTATGAATGTATTATTTCATCTTTGCATTAAATTACCGAAAAATTAATTACTGCTTATGTGAAGTGTTTCTAATGCAGCATCTATGGGGCTGAGAGGTAAATTTGACATTATTCTCTCCTCTGTCTGCCGTCATCAGTCTCACACAATTTTTTTCTTTTTTCCGAAAGTCTTGATAACACCATCTTGGTCTTTTTCGTTTATTATTTCAGCAAATAGGATTGATAAAAAATAAATTGTTGTCCTCTCCGATTCACTGCACTCTAAGATTACCCAACCATGACACCTTCTGCCACTGAAAAACCAGGAATTGTGGAAAGGGTCTATAAAGCCCTGTGTTCTAATACAGGAACCAATCATCAATCGCTATAGAATGACAATTATCTGGGGGAGAAGCTTAGACCAGATGTGTCCTTTTACAACAGTTTATGTGGTCAGCAAACATACTGAAATCTCAGTAAATACTTGCTTCACAGACATAAGAAATATATCCAAATAAAGCTTCAAATATTTTTAAATCAACCCACTACGCTTAAAAAAACAAAAGTTTTTGGCTTTTGTAATTTGTATGAAATGAACACAAGGTACATTCCATCCTGACAAATGCACATCACATGAAAGTAGCAACTACTCAAACGCCCACAAACTTGTAAACAGTCACTTTCATTTCTGGAGGAGATTCGCCATCAAGACCAAGTTGTAAATTACTTCAGAAAAGCAGCGCGATCAGACGATCACTATCCAGAAGATGATAATGCGTAACATGGCAATAAATGAGGTTGGTGTTGTGATCTCGTTCCTTTCGAGTGCGTACATGCATTAGCTCGGGCAACCTAAAAAAATGCAGATTTTATTTGATTCGAATGTTTAGAAACGAAACTTATGAGATGGTTGTTAAATTTATTGGTGATTCCAAAGTATGTAATATAATCGTAAGCTTCCGAAACAGTTTTGGAGAATTTGATATTTGCCCATTCATAATGAATGCTCGAGCACACTGCCCAATAGGCGTTTCACAGATGGCCTAAATTACTTACGTTAAAGGGACTTTGGTTTATCATGCTTGGAGAAAGCTTTTCCATTCTGCTCAGTTATAACTGCCTGTCTTGTACAATGCCCTCCAGAAGCAACACTTTGGTTTAGGTTATAGTTCATGTTGTTATTAACTACTGGCGTATTACCTGCACATTATTAAGATATTAACTGTTCATTAGTAGCTTGATCTTGTAGTACGACCTTGCATCCATAATCCTACCCAAAAAAGAAATCCATCTTCTACCTTACTAACTATTAATAAATAGCTACAGTTGAAGTCAGAATTATTAGCCCCCCTTTCATTTTTTTTTCTTATTTAAATATTTCCATTGTTTATTTCCACAACAAATATTTCCACAAACCATTGTTATCCAATACCTTGCCTAATTACCCTAACCTGCCTAGTTAACCTAATGTACCTAGTTAAGCCTTTAAATGTCACTTTAAGCTGTATAGAAGTGTCTTGAAAATATCTAGTAAAATATTATTTACTGTCATCATGGCAAAGATAAAATAAATCAGATATTAGAGATGAGTTATTAAAACTATTATGTTTAGAAATGTGTTGAAAAATATCTTCTCTCCGTTAAACAGAAATTGGGCAAAAAAATAAACAGGGGGCTAATAATTCAGGGGGTTAATAATTCTGATTTCAACTGTAATTAGTAGATTGTTAAGCTAGTAGTGTTAGTTAATGGTTTGTAAATACCATGAATTGTGACCTAAAATGTTATAGTTTTTGTTATGTAAATTGTCTGAACTGTAAATGTATGGCATCCCACGAAAAAACACATCTTCCACTTATAGGCATACTGTAAATGAATATATTTGGGTTCCTGGCAAAAATTAATACATCTATAGTGCTTTTATCGATTCTATTCAGAGGTATTGTATTCAACCACTGCTTATGATTCAATGTATTCTGGATGGGTGAAACAAGTGTAAAAAAAAATTGAGAAGCACAGAAGTTGCACAATATGCTGCTATTTGTTTTTCTTCAGAAGGCAATGATTCATCAATATTCATTTTGCATCATCTTTGAGAGACCCAAACCCTTACATTACACATGAACAACTCAGAAATAAAAAAGTAAGAAAGGAAATCACATACATCTGGGCCGACTTGAGGGTGAGAATATTATGACAGAATTTTCACTACTGTGGAAGGAGTATCCCTTTAACATTCCTTTCCTGTTCACTTTCCAGTGAAATTTAGTTCTCTAACTGTCACAATTGATGAAATACATAACCCTGCTGGTAGCAGCCCAAAAACTACAAATGCCATGGCAACCTCTGTTGATAGTGACTGGAAAATGTCGAAGGCTGAAACAGCATTACTAATGATTACATCAGTGTATGAGTCACTGCACTGCTTTACTCAGGTGTCAGTGGCGCCCGATGCGGAGCCATCTGTCCTGTCCTCCTGGACTCCCAGCACCCTGTCCCTCCACTCCAGTGCCATGCCACACCACACTGCACTATAGGATCGTGATTTTACCTTACAATACTGCCTGCATCATCTGAACACTCCATCAAACTAAAACAACTCAGCATCAGTATAATGTATTAGGCTCGGCATGGCATTTAGGAATAATCGGTTATTAAATTAGCCACTTTATATACAATATTCTGTGGTTTACTTTTGATTTAACATTAACACTTAATTGTTCCATATTGCAATACAATACAATCATATGATAGCAATGCTCTCCTACATTTTTAGCTATTATTACTGCCCTTATTTCCGTTTTTGGTATAAGATTGCAGAAGGATGGTTTGACTAGGTATGTACACTTTTCACCATCATGCCGATAATTATTTAGTCATTCTGCAAAATTACAGTTCGAACAGCTGTAGTTAAATAAATAAATTAATAAATCCCATCCTCACAATATACAGATTTCATATGTGAAATATTTAAAGCATCACCAACTGGAACTACAGAGATAAAGAGAGTAATGTTTGGATATTTAGAGTGTAGGCTTAAACTCTTAAAAAAGCATCACATGAGCACATTTGAACATATATAACACATGTGGAATGCACACAAAATTAGTTGTTTTGGAACATATTTATGCATAAAAAACGTGTCCCATATTTTTTTCACAAGAAAATGTTAGAAAAACACTTGTTTTGTTTGTGTTTTACGTGTTTCATTTGTGTCCAAATTTCCAAACATTACTCTGCGTATCTCTGTAGTGTTCCATTTGTGTTCCACATGTTTCAAATGTGTTAGTACCATGTGAAGCACATGTGATATTCATGTTCTACATGTAATTTTAACATGTTAATATCATGGGGCTTTTCTGTAAGGGTACAGTACCTGACAAAAGTCTTGTTGTCTACCCAGGTTTTGGTATCAGATGTGGATTATATGAAAGACAAAGGCCTCTAGATTACGCTTATTTTACCAAAATAAAATATGATCATGCCTTGCTTTTTAATTATTTAATTAGGACAGTAAGGTCTGACTTTGCTTAGACAAAAGTCTTCTGACTTAACAGAAATAATGTACAATATAGAATATAAAGTCATGGTGCAGTGGAAAAATAAATAATATTGTGTATGACTCCCATGAGCTTGGAGGACTGCATCCCTACATCTCTGCAATGACTCAAATAACTTATTAATAAAGTCATCTGGAATGGCAAAGAAAGCATTCTTGTAGGACTCCCAGAGTTCATCAAGATTCTTTGGATTTATTTTCAAATGCCTCCTCTTTCATCTTACCCCAGGCATGCTCAATAATGTTCATGTCTGGTGACTGGGCTGGCCAATCCTGGAGCACCTTGACCTTCGTTGCTTTCAGGTACTTTGATGTGGAGGCTGAAGTATGAGAAGGGGCGCTATCCTGCTGAAGACTTTGCCCTCTCCTGTGGTTTGAAATGTAATGGGCAGCACAAACGTCTTGATACCTCAGGCTGTTGATGTTGCCATCCACTCTGCAGATCTTTCACACACCCCCTTACTGAATGTAAACCCAAACCATGATTTTTCCTTGACTGATTTCTGTGAGAATCTTGGGTCCATGCAAGTTCCAATAGGTCTTCTGCAGTATTTGCGATGATTGGGATGCAGATCAACATATGATTCATATGAAAAATCTATCTTCTGCCACAGGTAGTGTCAGGTAGTGTAAATTTCGATTTATGCATTTGGCAGATGCACTAATCCAAAGTAATTTACGTTGCATTAAAAACTATATATTTGTTTAGTTACATTCCTTGGGATTCAATCAAACTGAATACAAATTGAATACAAATTGAACATCAGGTAGGTTCTACAGGGACTATACAGTGACTATGGGACAGATATTTCTAGAAGTTTATATTTATAAAATTAAAGTCAATTCTTTAAATATTTTCATGTCCCAAAGATGTACAAGTCTAAAAGCTTTGGAATGTGAAATAAATAAATAAATAAATATACACAATAAATAATCACAAAATGACCATTTAAGTGTAAACTATTACCTTGACCCTTGACAGTTCTACTAAAAAGAAAACATCTACTTCATGAGCCTGTTTTTTTCTTCTTCATTTTTTTTATTACTGTCTTGTGAGAACTAACCTCGGTGCCAAGCCATGCAAAGACCCACATGGCACAGTCAGTCCACCCACATCACAAGACTCAGGGTTCACAGTATAGGCCATTGTCCATTCATAGTCAGCACTCCTTCATGTTACCCAGCCTCTTCAATCCAATACAGTATGTATCATCAGACAGCCTGACCAAAACAATCTGCTGTGTCTCTTTGCAGTGCATCTGCATTTTAATTGGCACACGCTTTGAAGGTGCATGCCATTTTAAAGCATATTATTTTATTATTTTATATTTTTATTATTTTATTGTTTTATTTAAACACACTTTAAATGACATACAGATGAAGTCAGAATTATTAGCAATCCCCCCCCCCTTTTTTTTTTTTTTTTTTTCCTTTTTTAAATATTTCCCAAATGATGTTTAACAGAGCAAGGAAATTTTCACAGTATGTCTGATAATATTTTTTCTTCTGGAGAAAGTCTTATTTGTTTTATTTCAGCTAGAACAAAAGCAGTTTTTCATTTTTTATGGACCATTTTAAGGTCAAAATTATTAGCCCCTTTAAGCTATTTTTTTCCCCGACTGTCTGCATAACAAACCATCGTCATACAATAACTTCCCTAATTAACCTAACCTGCCTAGTTAACTTATTAACCTACTTAAGCCTTTAAATGTCACTTATATAAATATCTATGAAAATATTATTTACTGTCATCATGGCAAAGGTAAAATAAATCACTTATTAGAAATGAGTTTTATGTTTAGAAATATGTTGAAAAAATCTTCTCTCCGTTAAACAGAAATTGGGGGAAAAAATAATCAGGGGCTAATAATTCTGACTTCAACTGTATAGTTTATATTCTTTAATTTTTTCTGGAGATTAAATATCATTAGCACTCTTCAATTACAATTTCCCGAGGCTTCTACAACAATAATTCTTATGCAGTCCATATCATTGGCTGATAACACACATACAATATGAGAGACAGTGGGACTCTTAAGCCTGGTTACATAACAGCCACGAAGTGTACTTGTTTTCATGCCACCTTGTGTAAAGCTTATGCCTCCTGCCACTCTTCACACCCATTTCAACCAGGTCAGGTGGTCTGTTTCAGGTCGCGCCACTATTTCTGGCCATTCTAAATGTGGCCTGACTACTTGGCACATTTCAGTGAGATATAACAGAACTCATCCAGCACACCTGGGATTTGGCGGATCATAATAGAATATTGGACATTTTTCAGAAATGAAAGCAGACTTACTATTTATAGCAGCAGTTTCTAAAAACAGAACAGAAATTAATCATTAGCTAAACAAGATGAGGAAGACAGGCTTGTGGAGATTGTGCCAGAGAAACAGTAGAGATTCATCCGTTCATAACCTTATCGCCATTTATAGGTGCCATGAATTTTACATTCCTCTAATGTACAATTGTGGAAAATTCCTAATCTATTTGTAAGTAAATAACTTCTTATAATAATAGAAATTTGGCAAAAACATTTGTTATATAATCCCCACAAGTTGGTTTATATAAAGTAAAAAAGATTGTGTAAGCACTTTGTGAAAGAAAAACTGAATCGACATTTAACTGTTCTTACAATAAACGCTTGATTACAGCAACACTTGGGATGTAACATTTGAAAAGAAGAGGGTTGCTAAGCAACTGTGAGTGAGAAGGAGAATTCAGTGCAATAATAGACGAGTCACAGGCATGAAACTGTTTCAGACGCAGCAAATCACATCAGCAAAGTTTCAACATGTTGCTGTTTCTCAGATGATGCTGATTAATTTCAGTGCAACATGAGAAAACAATAGAAGCTTCTTTCAGCCAAGGAACATTTTGTATTTGTTTTTCTCTCAGAGATGCCAGTAATTATCTTCCTATAAACCCTCAATTGTGATATTGAGAAATATAGTTGTAATTCTGAGGGAAATCATTAAAATTATCATCCAAACAGAAAATTTGGAGAAAAAAATGTAAATTACGAGAAATAAGGGAACATTTTGAGAAAGCCTATAAACTCACGATTGTGAGAAATAAAGTTCATGGCAGAATTCAGTTTTCTTTTGTTTAAAAAAAAAGTCAGTAATATAAAAAATAAAGTCAGAATTGTGAGATAAAAAGTTGCAATAATCCTTTTAAGCTATTTTAATTATACAGCACAAGCTAACTTCTACAGAAAACAAAGATTAACAAATTACATTTAGCCAGATATAGGGATGTAACATTTTACCTGACTTACGATTTAATACAACTCGCAATACTAATCTCACGATTCACGATTTAGTCATGACTTTTTAACAAAATAATTTGAAACAAACTTAAGGTGAAGAGCCCTTTAATCTTTTTCTTAAATGCTGCACATTTTTGCAAAACAGTATATTAACTAAATTGCTATTTTAAAAACAAATTCCGAAAAAAAAAAAAAACTAAAAAAGACTCATTAATATAAACAAACTAAAACTGTGACTGTGCCCGGATTTGACATTTTTAAAAAGAAATATCAGCATATCTCTGTTTTCTGGCATAAGCTGAGGTCTTTGCATATTTATAATGTCCCCTGCTGATGAAAACTCTTTCACCGGGGTCTGAGTGGAGAGGTAAGCTTTTTCTAAAGCAGAGAGCAGTGTGTACAGAGATGGTCAACAGGCCCTATGCTCTAGGGGACTGGCCACTGGCATAAAATACTGATTATAAAATGACTAATTATATAGTAGGATAGAGACAGGAGTTGAACATGATTATGAAGGTGAATAATTAATATTGTATAATTAATTAGGGATGTTTCTCAGAGATGGTTTGTGGCTGGAAGGGCATCCGCTGCATAAAACATATACTGGATAAGTTGGCGGTTCATTCCGCTGTGGCGACCCTGGATTAATAAAGGGACTAAGCCGAAAAGAAAATGAATTAATTAATTAATTAGTATAAGTATCAGTGTAATACACTTAAGAAGAGATGATCTTGAACATTTTTAAATATTCAATCATAATAAGCATATTATTAAAATATGCATAAACTCATTTGAAAAGGAGAGGGTAAAATGAATCTAATACCTGCTTCTGTAACAGAACAACTTTCTCTTTCAGTCTGAAAAACATCTTCACACTTTCGTTATAAAAAACACTGATGCTGATGCTCGTCTGAGCAAGCGGAGCTGCAAATCATTCGGTCCGTGTGGTTCGGCTTATTAATAGTTTTTTTTTGCGTATAGATGTCTGTGACTAGTTTTTCACTGTGCTGATGGTTTATGTGCATCATATTCGTTGTTCTGTAGTGTACGTAAACGTCTTTTTTTTGCACACAGTTTGTGTTTGTCTGGCGCACTTCACCGCTGTCCTTTTATTCTGCCACCCCACCTCTTGCTCGCCGCTGATATGCAGGTAAAGCGTGTTTGCGTTTGTAAACACAGCGCCCCCTCTGTTCAAAAAATATATATTTCAATTCAGTCAACATTTCTACCGGTTTGAATTGTCACATATTTAAATCAATTTTCAACCAACTCATGCTGAATCGTTACATCCCTAGCGACATACATACATACTTATTCATTTTTACAGCCAATAGGAAGTTAGAGATTCTGATAAACATGTGCAGAAAGACAACAGAGGATTTGTGTGATTTAATATTTACATGTTTGTTATAAACACATGCTCAGGTGTCTCTTTGAGCTGTAAGCATTAGTGAAAAAAAGTGTATAAAGATCTTACCACTCCAATGGAGAAATAGTTGTTGACTATGCTGTATGGCACAGGGTCGCCCTTCTCTTCCTTATCATCAGGGACAATGTCAATGTTCCAGCGGTCAAGAAGAACCTCAGTGCTGTGCTCGATATCCCTGAGGAACTTGACCAGACTTCCTCCTTCATAACCTGTCAATCACAACACAGACTTGGTGTTAACGTTACATACACGACATAAAGACTATAAGACAAATATATTTTCTACTGTTTCAGCCACACACATAAAGAAATGCACAAAAGTTGGTTAGTGTCTTTGAACAAGAGTGTGCAAGTGTCCGTGCACAAAAATAAAAATGTAGCTTTTGCTTGAGCATTTCAATATGCAAATATTATTATTATAAACACAAACCGCCTACAAGGAAGACACTGTAATAAGTGATATTGATGAAAAAATGCTATTTAGTTGGGTTTGTATACACCAGGGGTCTCACACTGAAATTAGCGGGGGGCTAATTAACTCATAGGAGGACCGTTTTAACATTCAAGCACATGAAAAAAGTGGAACCCTGACATAACCCTTACAAAAAATAACTGCAGTAAATTAAAGATTGTTTAAAATATTTTAATAATACAGTTTTGGGGGTTATTAAAAATCATTCCAGCATGAAGTTGTAAACAGGGCCACAGTGGTTTTCAGTTTACAACCTGATGCAAACATTTCCAATTAATTTCTCCCCCAAACTCTATTTCATCACCAATGGGCTAAACACTGTGACCTAGGAGGATTTTGTCTATGACTGGCAACCTTTCCAAATAACTGCATTTTTTCCTAATGGTAATGTGCAGGACACAGAAGCTACTTCTTTCATCACCATCTCTTAACAAGGACCGCATGTTGTGCGTCAAGTGGGGATACTGACTCTTGCCTGGCAACCCAAGGAGCAAAATATGACATGTGATGACAACCAGGTGCTCGCTGTGCTTTTCTGGACCAGATATGCAGACAGTTCCAGCTGTACGTTACATGAATATACACTCACATGTTGCCTCTTCTCTGTCTACAGGTGAAACATTTGTTTTAAAGTCAATCTACTTACATGGAGAGAGAAAAAAAAGCCTACCATCAAAATCAAATTAAAAAAGCATTCAGGCTAAACCTTACCCGCTCAAACAAACCACACACATGCTCACACAGGAAACACCAATTAATTCGGCAGCCTCAACAAGACCATCCACACCTGTCTTACAAGCAGACGCAGGCTCACTGATGCATATCAGTCTATCATAACTTACTGAAAAAAGCCACATATCTAATCAAGAATGCATATATGTAATCACACAAGAATGAAACAGTGCAGGCCTCTTGCTGCTCAAGTGATTGGCATGACTATATATGCACTAAGTATATAGCTCTTTTATATCTTGTAAGGAATGGCTGTAACTGATTTTTTTTTCAAACCAGCTGTTAACAGTGTTGTTATCCTTTACCAAAAGTAATATTATTAAAATAGTTTTCAGTAACTGAATTAAAGCTGAAATAAAATGAAATGCAAATATATCAACATTTAGAAACAAATAACTAAAGTTGCAGAAATGAATCTAAAATCTAAAACTAAATAGTAATGGAATAGAAATCTTAAAAACACAAAATATATTTACAAAAATACATATAAATATGAAAGCTAATTGAATATATGAAACAGCACTGCCACTAAAATTATAGCTTATCTTAAAATAATAATCCTTTAATTATTAAATATCATTTATTCAACCTCATGATCCAAATTTTCTCTAAAAAATTTTTTTTTTCAATTATTTTCAATTATTTTCAGTTGTTGAGTGGTGTGATGAAAACTTTTTGAAAATAAATACAAAAGAAAAAAAACAAAGGAAATAATCTTTGATCCTAAGTGTGTTGTTGAGCAATTACCAGTGTTTGTACATAATCAAGAAATCACTCAGGTACAGTCATATATGTATTTGGGAATTTACATAGACCGGTCTAACATGGGACACTCACGTAAACTGGATCTGTGAAAAGCTTCACTAAAGACTGGATTTTCTATGAAGGTTACGGTTCTATGGTGTTGATAAGAAAATCATGTACTTATTTTATCAGACCGTATTTGAGGGTTTAAATGTGAGATCTACAGTCTCCTAGCTCTCATTAACCGTTATCCACTTCTTTCTTCTGTTGATCACAAAAGAAGATATTTTGAAGAAAGTTGAAAAGGTGTAACCATTGACATCCATAGTAGAAAAAAAACAACTACTGGGGAAGTCAATGCTTGCCGACTTTCTTCATAACATCTCATTCTGTCTTCAACAAATGAAATAAGCTAATAAAGGATTGAAACAAATAAAAGGGTGAGTAAATAACGACAGAATTTTCATATTTGGGTGAACTATCCCTTTAACCCTTTGTGCGCCATGGGGACATTTTCATTCACACTAGGGTAATTTTGACTTAACTTGGCCACAACGTTCTCTGTGTTTCAGCAAATGGAACGATTTTTGATGGAAAATCTTATTTTTTACATATATTTTGGGAAAATGCTTTGAAATTTTTCACTAATTCAACAAAACACTCTGGGCAAATTACTACACTTGTGTTGTGTTGGTGACTATTTTTTGCCCCACTGACTTCTATTATAACGACATTTTTTGATTGCAAAGCCATGACAGTATATAATAATGTATTCTTGATTGTTGCTGGTTTTCCGTGTTGGTAACAGGTACAATTATTAATTTTTACTGTTGATCATCAGTTGCAGTGCAAAAAAAAAGCTTAGCTTCTGGATTAAAATTATATGGTTATATGGAGTATAATGTATGTGTGTATGGAACATAGTAAACATAGTAACAGAAATAACAACATAGTAACATAATAAGTGTCATGATCACCAGCGATCGATTCCTGGAAGATTGCTGGTGAACTACAAACTCATCCATAAACTAACATAAATTATCCGGACTATATATATATATATATATACACCCTACACACATCAGTCTGGAGTGAGTCTTTGTCATGTTTGGGGGGTCTCAGCATGGCAAAGACAAGAGAGGTAGGATCCAAATGCAGCTTAATAATAATTTATTAATTAACAATCCAAAATCATAGTCAAAGCATAAGGTCATAAACAATGCATCGATACAAAAGTACAAACAAAACAAACAACAACCTTAGACTAAGGAAAAACACAGTGACAGGAAATATACGTGATGGGTATTCACGTATATTTTGTACACTCCAGACTGAAGTGTGTAGGGTATATATATATTTATAGTCCGGATAATCAATAATAATGAGAGTCAACTGTACATGTGTGTGTGAATAGTGACTGGTGTGTGTAACGGCATGCAGGGATTTGTGGTTTATGGATGAATTTGTAGTTCACCAGCGATCTACCAAGAAGTGATCGCTGGTGATTATGACAAATAAGTGTTTTTTCGCACGCACACTATAATTTGCTGCTTTACTCCATAGAACTCCAGGCCTATCTAAAGGGTTAATGCTGCCAAATGATGATCAACAGTAAAAACGAAAAGTTTTACCTCTTTCCAACAGGGAAAACAACCAAAAATCAAAACTGCGTGATTAATTGGTGTCATTGCTTTGCAATCAAAAAATGTCGTTATAATAGAAGTCAATGGGGCAAAAACAGCCCCCAACATAATGAAAAGGTAGTCAATTTGAACAGTACACAAGGGTTAAAGAACTGTTTTCTTTTTTAGCGCAGCAAACCTTTTTTTAACTATAAAGTACCTTCTGTAGAATGGGAAGTTTCCACGTTAAATGTTGTTAATGGAACCACTGAGAAGCTATCTATTTAAGTGTTGTCAAAACTGGCCTGAATGATTCATTTCTTACTCTTCTTCATCTGTTCATTTGACAAATACACTGGTTTCCATTTGTAAACATAACACAGACTGCTTTTACAATGCTTTTACATGATTCAAATGTTCTTCTTTTGTGCTGATGACAAATGAAGTCAGGGTTTACATTTTCTTGTGAACGAATGGCAAGTATTTGTCATTTTCATTTGGCGTGAACACATAATCACAATCCTGGTTTCGAGTGTGGTCTCAGCAAATCCTGCTGCCTCATTCATGTGACTAGAGCTAACTATGATGAAGTTTGATTATTACAGTCTGACCTTCTGTACAGGGCTACGTGCACAAATGTTTAAAAGAAAGCAGTCTCAAAGTCCTTTTGAAGGGTTTACACAGTATTGTATTCAGATTCAAAGAAATGAAAGGCTAATCTCAACATGAGTGGTCCTGCAAAGGAAAGCCCTTTAAGTTTGATTTCAAAGGCCTTCAGTAATTCCCTACAGCTGCCGATGGACAGTCTTATTTTATCCTCACCTCCACCCCAGCGCAGACAGCGGGCCAGATCATTCCCCGTCCCCAGTGGCAGGATCGCAACCGGTGGATGACGAGCAAAACTGGCCTTATCTGTGGAGAAAAAAAGAGAGCTATTAAAGCTGCTGTGTCATTTTCATGTTTTAATGTTTTTGTTGTGCAGAGTTCCTTAAAGTGTAAACACTTGGACTCAAAACATTGACATACAGTGACAACATCACAGCAACTTTGTTTCTACAGTACGTTTGGGGTGGGGAGATTTGTTTGGCCTAATAATGAAAGATGAGGGAGAAAACCTGTTTGAAAACATCTGGTTTGAATTTGGTTGCAGTTTAAGGGTCAACAGGGGCATCACTGGTGTTACTGTAAATTAAAGTAGATATTTAAAGTGTACACTTTTATAATTATGTTTAATGGATTTTCAAGGATGTACACCGCTGTTAAAAGTGATTTTGTTAAGATTTTTTCAAGTTTTAAGTCTCACAAAGGCTACGTTTACTTTATCAAAGTACACTAACACTGTAATATTGTAACAACATTGTCATCCACTTGTGTTTTGTATTTTAATACATTTAGTGTAACCGCTCTGCTGAATTTCAGTGTCCTATGAGCATTCAGAAATTATTCTAATATGCTAATTTGATGCTCATGAAATATTTCTTATTATTAATATCCACGCAGAGTTGCCATGACATTTTTATTCAGGATGAAAAGATAAAGTTCATGGTGAAAATCAAGTCCAAATGAACAGAATTTAAAAAATTTAATAGATTTGCATAATACATTTATTACAAAAATACATTTAATATAAATTACATGAAAATGTAAATTGAAAATATAAATTCTGTAACAATTTAATTACATCTGATGTCATGATACTCAATGCATTCCTGCTTCATAAAAATATTAAAAACAACAAAATGATTGATCCCAAACTTTTTGTTTTTATCCAATGCAATACGATGACTGTACATTATTACTATGGAACTATATGTATGCCACGTTTAAAACACAACACTCCTTGTCATATACAGTAAGATCATTTTTGTTTTGTTTTGTAGAAAAACAATGAGATAAGACCCCATGTACTGTACTTACAACAATTTAGGATTTTTGTTTTATCTTTTATTCTTTGTTGAGAGGTAAACAAATTTAAATAACCAGTCAGTAGTGTACTAAAAGTGAAAGCAGCACTATAAATTTGAAAATATGATATACAATCACCCGCCACATTTTTAGGTACACCTGTCCAACTGCTCTTTAACGCAGACATGGTCAAGATGATCTGCTGTAGTTCAAACCGAGCATCAGAATAACAAGAAAGGTGATTTAAGTGACTTTGAATGTGGCATGGTTTTTGGTGCCAGACAGGCTGGGCTGAGTATTTCAGAATCTGCTGATCTACAGTTGCAACCTTGAGGCAGATGGGCTACAGCAGCAAAAGACCACACCGGGTGCTGCTCCTGTCAGCTACGAATAAGAAACTGAGGCTACAATTGGCACAGGCTCACAAAAATTGGACAATAGAAGATTGGAAAAACATTGTCTGGCCTGACGAGTCTTGATTTCTGCTGTGGTAGGGTCAGAATTTGGCATCAACAACATGAAAGCATGGATCAATCTTGCCTTGTATCAACGGTTCAGGCTGGTGGTTGTGGAGTAATGGTGTGGGGGACATTTTCTTGGGTCCATTAGTACCAACTGAGCATCGTGTTAACACCACAGCCTACCTAAGTATTGTTGCTGACTATGTAAATTCCTTTATGATCAACTGTGTGATGTTATCATGTCAATATGGACCAACATCTTTGAGGAATATTTCCAGTACCTTGTTGAATCTGTGCCATGAAGCATTAAGGCAGTTCTGAAGGCAAAAGTACTAGTCAGGTGTTCCAAAATAATCATACAAATCAACTGACAGCAGTGAAAAATTGATGATCAATAAACAATGATGGACCAATAAAAGCTTGGAGGGTTTTAGCAGAATATTTCTGGAAAGTTTATTTTGGCAAGCAGTTTGAATGCAGTTTGAACACAGTCTGTTCTTCCATTTGACTTGCAAACTTTAGGCAGATAACATTGGCTTGTGTGGTCTTCACGCATCAGTGTGAATCATTCCTTTGTAACATTAATTCACAATAAATTTGTTTGTTTCTCTCTCTGAAGCAAACAGCAGTGTGTGCTACAGTATCGGCTGAGCAGAGCCAACATGATGAACTGTAACTTTCTGTCCTCACGCTGACAGTCCCTGTGTGGCTCATTGCTGTGTGCACAGGGACTGCGGGGACGTTGTTTTCAGTGCTGGTCCGTATGGCGTGATGCACTGCCTAACCGCAGGGGCTCTCTGAGTAATCGGCATCAGCAGACATTTTTTTATACCAGTCAAAAACTTGTGTGGGTGAACAACAAGAAAGTACTGATCGCAGAGCAGCTCTCATTCAAAAGCTGCTCCTAAATCTTCAATTTAGGACCGTCAGGAGGACAAACTCCCACATGTGTCCCTGTCCTCCTCAATTTGCCAGGCTAAAGAGTCTCTGAAGGAATAAAGAGCACATCCCTTCTGTTCTGAGGTTAGGTTTCAGTACGATCGGCCAATTGCAATTTTGAGCCAAAGGTTTGGAAACAAAGCTGATTCTAAATTAGCTTTTAACAGTGATATCTGCCACCACCCACACAGGTTCCTCTCCAGCGCTCGTCCATTAACATCAATACGGCTGTCAGGAAGGGGAAAGACAGGCCATTATATCTCCAGTGTTAGCCTGCATTCACTCGTATGAGTCAGTGCGCTTCCTAGAAACAATGATTTGTGAACAATTTATCTGATGGTTAAACGTCATGATTATATGTGCCTTAAATAAGAGCCAACCTCATGTCAAGGACCATGTGGAAGGACGTCCTTATGTTCACGTGTTTGCAGATTCATTGACTGACATGCGGTATTGATCTAGGATGTGATGCAAACAGCAGCCAGTATAGAATGCAGTCAAGTCATATATACAGTGCATACTATATATAAACTTGAATGCAAATGGTGGTCTGTTTAAATAATGACTCCAGCTTTTCATACTTAAAGAAGTATGAATGGATTTGCTTTCTTGTTCTCTTACTAATTCAGTTCAAACCAGTTCAAAGATGATTCAGTATAGATCATTAACAGTGTCAGTTAAGCCAAATATGTCATTTATGTAACAACTGTGATTCAGCTATAAATCAGCTCTACATAAATCATTATATCATCATTTAGCTCAATACAATTATCATACAATAGTGTTAGTGTTATTAATAAGATTAACATCTTATTATAAAATTAATATTAAAAGACTAAATATTAGTGCCTTTATAAACCTTCCTTTGACAAGAATAAAATGGCTACAGTTAGAAAATACTTAATAAACAGAGACAAATTAGTGTGTACACAGTGATTTTTGTTGCAGACTTAATTGCATTAGCATTAGCAGGAGTTTTTCTGCTAGGAGTACACTTAAGGGGACAGTTCATGCAAAACTGAACATTCTGTCATCATTTTTTCATTTCCAAAACTGTTTGACTTCTGATGAACTTTTCTGATGAACACAAAAGAAAATATTTTGCAGAAATCTAGAAACTGATAACCATTGACATCTATTTGATTTGATTTTCCTACTATGGATGTCAAAGGTTACCGGCTTACAACGTTCAAAATACTGTCTCATCTTTTGTGTTCAACAGCATAAAGAACCTCATTGAGATTTGGACCCACTTCAAGGTGAGTAAATAGTGTGCAAATGTTCATTTAGGGTTGAACTATTCCTTTAATGGGAAGGGAGTGTTTAAAAGAATAATGCTTGCACTAATTTGCCTTGTTTAAAAAAGATAAACTATATAAATCTTTCTTAGGTCAGGTCAAAGAAAGATTTAAACATTAGCTGAAGAAACATTAGCCAGCTAGCTCTCTGTAGCTCTCACATGGTCACCCACTGACGCAAAGAGGGTTTTGCCTGGTTAGTCCCTAGACATCTTTAAAGGGCACCTGTTTTACCCCTTTTGCAATTTGTAAGATAAACCTTTGGTCTCTCCAGAAAGTGTCTGTAAAGTTTCAGCTCAAAATATACATCAGTAAATTTATTATAGCCTACAGAATCTGCCCATTTGGGTGTCTGAATACATTGCATCTGTTTTTGTAGCCTGTGGCTTTAAATCCAAATGAGTAGCTTCTCCCCGCCCACGTGCGTGTCTGCTTCTCATTACATCAGATAAACAGCAGCCAGTGACAGAGACAGAGACTTGGATGAAGCTGAAATACAGCTCGTTAGACAAAAATATCGAGTAAGTATATTTGATGTATTTGTGGTGGAGTTTATTCTCAAACAAATCTCTCAAACAAATGTTGTTTTCAGCACAAATGCACACTAGGCTTGGGCGGATACCGTCAAACCCTATTTTACCTTGGTATACGGTATTACCGTGTATAATAAAAAAAATTATGATGTAAGGCGCAGACAGCGTCACCAAACTGTTGGCTTGTGCCTAAACCATTCAGAAACGGAATACCGTATTTTCGACCTTAGGTTCGCGGTCACCTGTTTGTCTTGTTCGTATTAGAGATCTGCGCGGGACGCTCTCTCTCATTCACACACATACATACACACACACACACACACACATAGACAGCACCAAGCCAGTAACGCACAGCATCACGCTCTTTCTCTCATTCACACACATAAACACACACACATAGACAGCAACAAACAAGCGACACACAGCATCACGCTCTCTCTCATTCACACACATACACACACACACACACACACATGGACAGCACCAAGCCAGCGATGCACAGCATCACGCTCTCTCTCTCATTTACACACATACACACACACACATAGACAGCACTAAACAAGCGACACACAGCATCATGCTCTCTCTCATTCACACACACACACACACACACACACACACACACACACACACACACACACACACACACACACACACACACACACACACACACACACACACACACACACACACACACACACACAAAAACAGCAACCACACGGATGTGCACATACTCGCTCGTTTGGGAGCAATATTGTTAGACCGCCCACTCCCGTTCAAATTACACCAGAGTTACTGACCACTCCTGTGCTTTATTCGGAAATTTATTCCCGCACCGCAAGAAATCTGGTCAGGTCCCGCAGCTCCTCCAGTACAGCAGCGGGAATGCAGACCTCTAGTTCGTATTAACCACGTCTCCCTTCTTGTTTGGTCAAAACCCAAAATACTGCCAAACTGCAGAAATTGGGTTCTTTTTCGAGACCAGGTCACTTGGTGCGCGACTCGTCATCTTACCTCACCTTTCTCTCTCCTCCACACTGTACCGTGATGACAATCACACATATGCATTTTTAGGCATTAAATAAATAATATTTAATACTTGTCTCCTATATAAGTGCATAGTTTTTTATGATGGTATAACGGTATTGAAACTGACACCGTTGCTATTTTTAGATCTCGCGGTATTCCATATTACCATATTACTGCTCAAGCCTAATGCACACACATATTAGCGTTTACTGACACCATGCGGCCATTATGCTGTGATTATAGTGGTTAAGAATTATATAGTGATTTTACAGACTTTATTACAAACATGGTCTGTTTTAAAAACATTTTAAACTTTTAAAACTTATTTAAAAAATCACAGAGAGTTAAAACAAATATTTTAATCCCAGTTTATTTGCAAAAAAATGTTCTGTGGACATGTGTATGTATGTTATTATAGAAACATGGCACCTGTCAATCAATTCGGTGGGTGGGGAAAACTGCACTCCTAGGTCACGTTGTAGTGGGCCTCAAAATCACTGGGATTTGTTTTCTATTTTAACGTCAGTACTAGGGCTGTGTGATTAATCGAAATCGAATCGCAATTTTAAATGTTGCTATTAGCTAATTGCAAGGAGCTGCTATATGAAATATAAATTATTTCACTTCCCCCACCCAGAGCAAACGCGTGACTGCCATCTGTGTGTGACAGTCTTACTAGGCAATTGAGTGAGCACACTTTTGTTCTGCGCAATCAGAATTGCGCAACCAAACTATGCGGAATGCCCACAATAAAAAAAACAAGTAAACAGGAAAGCGTAATCGAGTGGGATGATGGCATCTGCCGCTTCAAAAGCATTAATAGACTAATTAATATCGAAGAAAAACAGCACGTCAGTAATATGGGAATATTTTGGTTTCACAGACACCGAACAAAAAAAGGTCATTTGTAAGAGCTGTCTCAGAATTGTTGCCACAGCACGAGGAAATACAACAATCAGCATTTAAAAAAGCACCACAGGCGGCTATATGAGGAGCGTCTTGCTAAAAATCAACTAAAAGTATTGCCAGTGACACTCAATCTAGTAGCAAACAACAGCAAAGCACAATTTATTGCTAATATCACTTAAGTTCCCTTTTTTAACTAACATTTACTGCATTTTAGCAGTAAGAAGCTACAATACAGATTATTGAGCTGAAGCTTGACTACAAATGATCACAAATCAAATTGAAATTGCAATATCTCTCAAAAAAAAAAAAAAAAAATCGCAATTAGATAATTTCCCTAAATCACACAGCCCTAGCACCTATGATGAAAATCAACTTTGTAAGCTGTTTGGATAGAACTGTCTGTATGTATAGTGTGCCCACAGTCATATTGGAGTGATATAAACCCAACAAGTGTCTTTTTTTTAAATGTAGTGAGGTGCCCTTTAAAATAATATCTGTCCTTACAAAAACATCATCAAATATAAATTATGAATGATGAAAGGGATATTAGTAAACCAGAAATCACTTTACTTTATGCACAGAGCAGCTATAATGTAGCTGCATTTACATAAAGTCTAATAACTCATTTGTAATCCCCATATGAGCCTGCTGTTGCTGTTTGTGCAGTTTATGGATGTACCGTGTAACTGCTACATTAGTCTGATGGTCTATTAAGTCCATGTACCACTGTTAATTATTACATCTCAGGAAAGCACTGATGCTTATGTGTACTCACCAATACAGTCCAAAATCCACCCCACTGATCCATCGCCTCCACAGGCCAGCACACGGAAATCAGGCACATCTCGAAAAAAGTTGAGCCTGGGAGATATGGAAACAATGGGATGGTGAATTTACTTTCATGCGTGTGGATGAAAGATTTTGTTGGTCCTATAATTAAAGTGATCCTGTGGTGTGAAAAGCAGTAAAGCACTACCCAATAATCAACAGAACTGACAGTATTCTCCAGTGGCAGTGTACAGTTTGTTCTGAAGGACGTCACGTAGCATTTGTTTTTTTCATTCACTGTCATGGGAACAAATCGCTGGAACTGAAAAGGCTCCTGAAGGCTCAATAAACAAGAAGTTTTTTTTTTTAATTTGCTACTGTATTTTTCACCCACTTTTGACTGTGTCCTTACATAAACCCTTTGTTTTTCCACCTTTTGTTTATGTGCTGGCTTTCCACAAAACACTCATTTTTAACTTATTTAAAACTATTATTTTTACTGAGATCAGTTTAAACTTATGGACTGCTTTATAATTGTCAGTATCTTTGGACTTATAGTTATGAGTTTTAGTAACTCTTAACTTGGATTTTATTATGTAAATTACTGATGAGATTTCTTCCTAATTTAAAATCATAAAAATGGTGCCTTTTCCAGCAATTTTACATGCTTAATATCAAACAAAAACATATGTTATAAAATATACAATATCACAAAAAAGGAGTCATGTTTATACTTAAAACTCTAACACAATACCAATGTTTTAACATCAGAAGACACAAAGTCAACATTTGCTTGACCATCCTTTTCAATCACAACAAATTAAAACATTTGTCATTATTACCAATTGTCATTTATTTGGATAAAAATTCTCCAGTTCGTCACCTTAGTATTATAAGGTTCTATCTGACATTTTTGTCAAAATTGGGCTATTCACATATTCTTATTAAATGACAACTTTTTTTAAAAAGTTGTTTTAAGTTTTTTTTTTTTTTTTTTAATCTAAGTCGAAGTCTAGCTTGTCTCTATAAGGTTCTTTCTGTGAGCCAATCAGCATTTTTAAAGCACACACGAGGACCAATCAGGATCATCTTTCTTTGTTATTTCGCCGGTTGACAGTGGAAAAGACCAGAAAGAAACACAGAGTCGACTAAATAATGCTGCACCACACAAAATTGAAACGAAACTTGAAACTGAACAGATGTGTGCAAATGTGCTGATTTAGAAGCATTTTTTGACATTGAGATGAAATGTTAAATTTTACATGGTTGAAAAAAAAACAGCTATTTTAAAAATGTAATATATTAAATGTGAAATATTTTTATTTGTGTATATATAGTCAGTGAAACATTTTTCAGTGTTTGTTAAACAACTGATTTGCTCATTGTCTGTTTTCTTTTAAGGTCTTTAAATTTGATATTAAGCCTTGAAAGCAAATTGTTAATTTAATTCATGGGGCATATAATTCATTAAATATAATTCAATTCATATAAAGCATAAAATTCAATAAATATGACCATATTAATGACATAAAATGAAGATCTGCACTGGACAAAATATTTAGCACAGCCTTGTGTGCTTAATTCAAACAAGAACATATATTCATCCTAAAACATGAAATAAATGTTATAAAAACCAAAAAATTTACTCTTCAACTTTTTTAATTAAATTAATAAGCACTCTGATTGTATTTCTTGAAAAATAATGTATAAGGTATAACCAGGATTGCAATAGCAACAAGTGCCCGATATAGGTATAAGTTATAAAGTGCAGTTATAAAAAAACTATGGTGATATTTACAAATGGATGTACTATGACCATTATATACAGATTGTATTAGCTATGAATAGAGATTTACAATAGATGAATATATGTACAGATTGCTATTAATAATCAGAAGTGTGCAGACAGATAAGAACATAGTTACAAATGTATTTGTACAGTGGGTATGTACATAAAAACAAATGTAAAAAAAATAAATTTGTGTACATGAGCTCATTTGTCCTATTTTAACTGTTATTCTATCATAAATGATCAAAATAACCCATCAAAAAGAGGCTTTAAGACCAAGCAGAATCTGATGCAAGTAAAGTCAACTTTCACTGTATTGTTGTTATAGAGAAAACATTTTATAAGTAACTTTTATTCTAAATCTTGGACTGTATTCTTCAAAGAAAAAAATTACTAATAAAAAGATGTGAAACACCAACAGCTATTAATCTATAAATACAAATAATTATATTGTTCATTCAATTATTTTCTTTTTGCCTTAGTCCCTTTATTAATCTGGGGTCGCCACAGTGGAATGTACCGAGAACTTATCCAGGATATGTTTTACGCAGCGGATGCCCTTCCAGCTGCATCTCATCACTGGGAAACAAAGATATTGTTGTTATTCATAAATTTTTAAATGTACTTTTTTACAAGAGAAGCTAGAAAAATGGTGAAGCTCCACATTTGTATTATTTTTTTATTTTTTTTTTTTATTTAAGACTGAGAAAGGTTGAATGTGCTGGTCAGTTTGTTTTTTGCCTAATAAATGACAATAGGCCACAGTTTTAAATTTAAAACTTTAACATATTGCTATTTTTTCCTAATAGTAGCCTAAAAACAAGTAGCCTTATTTTTTCATATTTTCTTATTCTAAACCTTTAGAAAATGTTTTTGGTACATCAAAAAGTGTGACCATCCGACAAGCTACTCCAGCCAAAAAAGTGCTTAAAATCACATTAAGTTGCAGTATTTAAGCCTCATAATTAAATAGAAAATGAGTCGCATAACTGCAAAGAGTTCCACTTTTTGAGGAAAAAAAGAACCACCGCTTTCACCAGGCTGCCTACGGACCTGATTGTTCTGTGCTCTGGTATATGTTTACAATACATTACAAACATGCACACGTGTACTAGCAGTTGATTGGTTGTTGCTAGAAGCTCTGAACAGAACTTGATTTTATTTATTACTTTACCCATTACATTGTGTTTTATTAACATCTAACTCAACCCTGAACCTACCCTTCACAGCATTGTAAAAATAGCCATCAATGTTGCACAGTGTCACAAAAACTATGCTATATTGATGTGCGCATGCCGAAGTATCACCTAGATCCCCTCTACTCTATACCCAGTTGATCTGCATCTCTCCACTGTGCTGTAAGCAGAACTGAACACAACAGAGGCTAAAGACGTCACCCTCTGCTGGTCAGGAGCAGAACTGCAGTACATGGATGAGTCTAGGACATTTCCTGCAAATTTACGCACATTTGGGATCTACTGTAACACTGAACGCAATAAAGCAGCAGAGCATTCACACAACTGTCTAAAATATTAATACTGTGTAATCTCTTTTGATGGGCTCTGACAACGCAGCATGTTTTATGCATGCAGGACAAGAGCAAAACAAAAGAGTAAATGTGCCACATCATTTACAATTAAAAATGCAGTCAATTGGATTCAAGCAGTGTAGCTCATATTCGTTACTGTGGTGGCATATAAATGTAAACGGTATATAAACAAGAACATCCACAACATGGATGTCCATTGAAATTCAATAGCAGAGAAACAGGAATTATGGCTGTGTGGATCTGGACAGACTTGGGCTGGAATCGTGTTCCAGGCTGTCTAAATGAGCTCTGCTCCAGATAAATTTGTAATGTTCCAGTGCCGTCTGTTAAAAATGGCAACAAACACTGCTGTTGTAGAGATGGGCTTTGTGTAAACAATTCCCTCTCCAACGACACGAGCAACAAAGAACAGACACTTGAGCAATCTGCGTGAGTGTTTTTCCATATAAATCCGCAACAGTGGGCTCTACAGTGCTCTTTTGACCATTATTCAGATCCCAGATCAATAATTTTAAAATAAGAAAACTAAATTCTTTGTAAATAGTGAAACTGCTCATGCTAAACCACATATTTACATTTGAAGCATTCTGTCCATAACTGTGCCATCTCAAAATGTCTTCTAAAATGATCATTTTTCTCAGAATCTCGTCTGTAGGTTCAGTAATTTCATTACTGGTAAACAGTGTTCTTTTAAATGCCTTTAAAGTAAAATAACTGAACATAAACATACAAGACAGAGAAAAATGCAACTTTTATGTGATCATTCAGAGGTAAACTCTTCATCTTTTCATTTAACGGACTTTAATTTAACAGAACTGACTGTAAAATGAACATTAGGGATCCAAAAATGAAAATTCTGTCATAACTGTGTGTACTCACACTACTGGCAAATGTGGAAAAACTAGAGATGAGTGAAATGCTGTCTATTTATTTATTACAATTCAGCAATCCCCCAAGCTGGTTAATTGCCAAAAATCTTCAAATTATATATTTTATTCTACACAAAAGACATTCAAGTCAAACAGATTTAAAATTACATAATGATAAGTAAATGATGGCAAAATGTTTAACATACGTTTAACAGTGCAGGGTTTCTGCAGGTTTCATCAAGTCAAATATAAGAGTTTTTAAAACCATTATGAATGAGATTTTAGACTTCTATGGGTCATAACACAAAGGATTTTTTGTAATGACCCAGTTAGACCAATGGAATTGGAAAAATGTAGTTATTTCTTAACCACATATCTTAATGTGTCAAAACAAGAAAACGCTAGTTGTTTTGATACATTATGTTGATGTTTTTTCAACATATATTTTTTTAATGTCAAGTTTACATTGTTAAAAGTTTATTTAAAATGAAGAAAACTACATGAATAATCAAAAATATATATTTGTTTGCTTTTGGTCTAAATAAATAGAGTATAATTCCTATTCAACCTAATGCATCTCTGTTACAAAAACCTTAAGTTTCACCCTTACTTCTGCAAATAGTTTTTGTGTAAAGGGATATATTGCTGTTATTATCAGGAGGAATTGTGAAATTGTTTTTAGTTTTCTTAGAAAACTATATATTTAGATGTGTTGTTGGTGATTGGATGGGTGTCAGTTGGATTGGGTAACTTTACTTGGACAACTTTTAAAATTAAGACCTGTTTAATATAATTTAAGAACTACAACACAATATTTATGTGAATTTAAGGCCTTTTTGAAATTTAAGACATTTTAAGACCCTGTGTCATAATATACAGTTTTACCGAGTAAACACGATTTTGTTTTCTTTTAAAATAAAGTCTATTGATTTATAATAAAACAAAAGGGAATATAAATGTAAACTACCAATCAAAAGCTTGGATATGGTAAAATAAAAAAAAAATATTGTATTATTATACAAGTAATCTTATGATATTTTATAATTCTATATCATTTTGCATTGAATTACTTTTTTATGCACTCTTGTGATGACAACATTGAATTTTAAGAAGCCATTGCACAGCCTGTTCAGAAGTCTAAAATTCTGTGCATTGCAAAATGCTAAAGATTTTCCAGGATTTTATTAAGTAACAAAAATCTTTGTAATATTATAAATGACACACTATCATTCATACTGTCACTATTGCTACTTTAATCAGTTTAATGATTCCTCAAAAAGTATCCATTGTCAACCCCCCCCCCCCCCCAACTTTTCAAAGAATAGTGTTTTATAAAATATAAAAGTATAATATATAGAGATCATTTTGTTAGATTTCTTCTCACAATGATTATTTGTATGAATGAAGATCTGCTCCCACAAGCAAAAAGACACAATAATAAATAAACAAATAAACAGATAAATAAAACGGCTGTTGATATGCTTCTGATTAGCTTAAGTGCTTAAGACTATGTGATATATGGTCATAATGCTGTGCTAGAGTAAAATCAGCAGTCACACAATCCTCTCTCTCTTTTTCTCTCTCTCTCTCTTTGAGTGTTCTCTGCTGAATGAGCAGTGCTCTGGTCGTGACTACAGAACAGTGTGTGGTGGGAGGGAGATCTGGGACGAAAGGTTACAAACGACCACTGCTTTGCTTTTCTTCTGTATTTCTCTCTTTCTCTCCCTTCCTGAACTGCAGGATGCTGAACGGAATGTACTCTGACGTTTTGAGTGGGTTTATAGTATGTATGTAAGTGTGCTCAGTGAAAGTGAGAGTGCAAAAAAGAGATCTCTTTAACGTGTGAATTGATCATTTTTTTTGCTTGCTGTTTATCCGGTTATTTTGTCTTCATCAGACTAAAAACCAACAAAGACCTACATATTATTATTATTTTTATAAATAAATATTAGATAAATAACAAAAGTTTTTCAGACCCCTGACCTAAGAGGGCTATGTTGTAACTTAAAAGTACACATTACAACCTAAAAAGTAAAAAAAAAAAATCTTTTAAAAGAGTACTGCCTCCCTGACAGCTTTTTAATTAAAGTGTTGTTAATATATTTACTAACATGAACAAAATACAATCCAGTATTTAATTCTTTGTTAAAATTAGTTAATGACAATAACGTTGTTCCTTGTTAATTCATATTAACTCACAGTGGTATAATAATGCATTAATAAATGTTGAACTATACACAAATATTGTTCATTCTTAGTTCATGTTGGTAAATACATTAAAGCATTAACTAATGGTTCATTATTTTAAAGTGACAACACAAGAGGACCAATCAGAATCTTCTCAGAGGCTAAGATGAGTGATATCAAGGGTTCTATTTTAACGATCTAGGCACAAAGTCTAAAGCACACGGTGCAACAGCATTAAGTGCATGTCCGAATCCACTTTTGCTATTTTAAAGGATGGAACAATAGTGTTTGTTCCAGAACACATGGTCTAACAGGGTTGTGCTTTTTCTATTAATGAGTTATGGGTGTGTTTTGAGCGTAAGGTGCAATAAACCAGTCAGAGTCTCATCTCCCATTCCCTTTAAGAGTCAGTTGCGTCGCACAATGGCACATTTGCTATTTACATGGCGTACTTTGTACATGGAAAAACTGAATGGACAAACTGAACACTTCACTAGCGAGAAAACTGTTAAACAGGCCATCTGCAGCACAAGAAGAAAGAACGAGCCTCCTCCATTCGGCCTCTTTACTTTTACTTTTTACTTTACTCCTTTACCTTCGTGGATAAGGAAACAATGTTGTTAGCAACTCCACTGAAGACATCTATTAGCCTAAATATTTAATTTAGTTTGTTAATAGTCACAGCCATTTAGTTTGATGTAGCAACAGCCATATCACCCTGCAGCTCAAGACCGGTTACACACTGAAGCTAAGCAGGGCTGAGCCTGGTCAGTACCTGGATTGGAGACCACATGGGAAAACTAGGTTGCTGTTGGAAGTGGTGTTAGTGAGGCCAGTAGGAGGGCGCTCAACCTGTGGTCTGTGCGAGTCCGCACACAGTGAAGGAGACACTATACTGTCATTGACCATCGTCTTTCAGATGAGAAGTTAAACTGAGGTCCTGACTCTCTGTGGTCATTAAAAATCCCATGGCACTTCTCGTAAAGAGTAGGTGTGTAACCCCGGTGTCCTGGCCAAATACCCTCAATTGGGCCTTACCCATCATGGCCTCCCAATCCACCGAATTGGCTCTACTACTGTCTCTCCACTCCACACATAGCTGGTGTGGTAAGCGCACTGGCGCCGTTGTCCTGTGGCTGCCATCGCATCATCCAAGTGGATGCTGCACACTGGTGTTGGTGTTGAGAAACCCCTCTCATGATTGTGATGCGCTTTGGGTGTATGGCCATACACAATAAATGCGCTATATAAATACACATTACTCAAAGTCCACAAAGTGGCGAAAATGGATTTGGTAATTAAACAACATGGTGCAAAACATGTAATTTAGGGCTGCGCTGGTCTGAAAATAGCTACGAATCGCACCAAACACGTCTTGCACCTTATTGCGCCAAGTGTTGATAGGGCCCTATGTTTACATGCAACTAGAAGTAATGCGTTTGTGGTTTGTTCAAACTACTTATAATGAGCTGAAACAACACAATTCTTGATTTTTTGGGGGGACAACCTAATTGCTTTGTTAAATCCATTAATTAAAAAAACGAATAAGCTAACTTAATTCCTTTATGTTGTCCTAACACTAAAATCAATTGTGTTTAACCCAGTATTTTTTACAGTGTATGAAGAAACAAGAAACAAATGCCCAAATTTTCAAACGAATGTCTCCTGAGCTCTGAAACAGCAACATCTGAGCAATAAAATGCTTCTTTAGGAGGAATCTCAGCAGTCGGCTTAGAATTAGATCAGACATGGGGTGGAGTACGTGCCAAACCAGTGCTTGCACAACATTTTTCCAGTGACTTATGATGGCACAGCAGTGGCACTGTCAGATTCCTCAACTGTGCTGCAGCTGAAACGACCCTGAGCTGGTCCATTGTTAGAGACGTGTATGGGCGATGAGGCTTTAGTACAGCGTTTTTACTTAAAGAGGAAGCCTCGTCCTGATTGACAGCCTCACAAGAACACTGAACGCTTCAATGAATATATCTACACACCAGGGGGCTGCTTGAGTCATAGTAAATGTCTCGCAGGTCTCTCGAGTCAGCTCCACTTTGCGAGTGGTTCCTCTTTAAGACTAGTTGATTGCAGGTTGGCTCACTTTATTGCAGGTTTGTAGCAGCAAAATGATAAGAGAAAGAGGCAGTTGTGCCAGAACAAAACAACAGTGAGAATGTCAAACTGTTTTTGAGCAATTCCGTCATTACTCAAAAACTGTTTTTGTTCATGCACATTGAAATTTGACGGTCGCTTTTAGTTAGTCTTACCCAGCCATAGGTCCTCCTCGCTCCAGACTGTACACCTGTCTAGGGTTAAGAAGATACTGGAATTTCCGCAGCACCCTGATAGAGACAGATGAGAACAGAAAAGCATTAAAAGACTCACAGAGAGGAATGACATTTTTACATGTGTAATCACTGTGAACTTTCCATTATGATAAAGGGCGTAAAGGAATTGTTCACCTAAAAATAGAAATTCTGTCATCATTTACCAACTCTCAAGCCATTCCAAACCCGAACACTTTCTTCTGTAAAAAAATAAATGATGAATATTTGAATGTCTTTGCCACTTTACACAACACAACAGAGATAACATAGGTTTTAAAAAGGACAAGAAAGCCACTATAAATCATCAGTGTTATTAAGGATAGAATTTTTGGACGTGAAGTTAAATCAGATTACTATAAAAACCACTTTAATCTGAATTAAGTCAATCAGATTGAAAGGGTGTTGTAGACCTAAAATCACCTGACAAAATGAACACTTGTATTAGACTCAGATTGATTTAAACGTGTTTATAAAATGGATAACTTCTGTACTTGATTCTTATTGAGCGAGCAATGCTCTAAGCCGTAAAATACTCTTCAAACTTACAACCTGTGACTGTTGCTTGGCAATCATTCTGCTATCAGTACTGAGCAAAGAACCTGTTTTATTTTGTGAAACCTGCTACGTATATGGAATAACTATTTTATAAAAAGCAATAAGCTATGTGAAGCCATGGCTTACATTCAATTTATTACAGCTAAGGAGGTTTTTCCACTCAATGTCATGCTATGCCCCTTAGCTGTTATAAATTCACTGTTTTTCTGGCTAAATGATTTATACTATGTCTGGTAAAAATTATTATATTTACATGTTATGTCTTATGAAATGGTCAGTGGAGGAGCTCAAATATTTATTAAATATTTGCTAAAAAAGCTCTGTGATTTACATGTTTGCTTACTATACATGAATTACCCTCATTGTGACCTTATCACAATGGAGTTTTTTTGGTTCTGTACATTTTTGTATACATTTTAGAAAGAATCTGTAACCAGAATAAATGAATTCATACTGTAAATTAATGCATTAAAACATATATGTGAAAATCTAAATGTTTTGTAAATCTGTTCATGAATCAAACTCATATTCTTCTCTTGTTTAACTCACTGACCCTGGTCGCAGCAAGTTAACAGTTCACTGGAGGTCAGTATTATCATTATTTGATTGTGCCACAAATAGAATACAGTTTAGACATTCAAAGCATTTGCATGGCTGCAAAATACAGTTTGATTGTTTGGAACATGTTTCGAATGTCAACCTGGCATTTTTATGTTGGCTTACCATGCTTGATACAATAACTTGTATTCAATTGTATACACTACCTGAGAAAAGTCTTGTTGCCTATCCAAGTTTTAGGAACAACAAATAATAACTTGACTTCTAGTTGATCATTTGTATCAGAAGTGGCTTACATGAAAGGCAAAGGCCTCTAGATTATGCTTATTTTACCAAAATAAAATATGATCATGGCTTGATTTTTAATTATTTAATTAAATAATGTACAGTATAGAATATAAAGTCATGGTGCAGTGGAAAAAGAATTAATATTGTGTATGACTCCCCTGAGCTTGGAGGACTGCATCCATAAATCTCTGCATGACTCAAATAACTTATTGATAAAGTCATCTGTAATGGCAAAGAAAGCATTCTTGCAGGACTCCCAGAGTTTATCAAGATTCTTTGGATTCATCTTCAATCCCTCCTCCTTCATCTTACCCCAGACATGCTCAATAATGATCATGTCTGGTGACTGGGCTGGCCAATGCTGGAGCACCTTGACCTTCTTTGCTTTCAGGAACTTTGATGTGGAGGCTGAAGTATGAAAAGGAGCACTATCCTGCTGAAGAATTTGCCCTCTCCTGTGCTTTGTAATGTAATGGGCAGCACAAAAGTCTTGATACCTCAGGCTGTTGATGTTGCCATCCACTCTGATGATCTCTTGCATGCCCTCATACTAAATGTAACCCCAAACCATGACTTTTCCTTTACCAATAGTGACTGATTTCAGTAAGAATCTTGGTTCTATGTGGGTTCCAAAATGACTTCTGCAGTATTTGTGATGATTGGGATTCAGTGCAACAGATGATTCATCAGAAAAATCTACCTTCTGCCACTTTTCTTGACAGAAGTCAAGTTATTATTTGTTGCTCTTACAACTGGGATCAACAACAAGACTTTTGTCAGGTAGTGTATTCATTAGCGAGGCTTGTGCACTGTAATAGGGATTGTACAACCTAATAAACAAACTTCTAAACAAGCTGTATTTTGAGAAATTGCTGTGGGCAAAAAGTTAATGCAAATACCCCCAAGGAAGCTGTCCAAAGTTTGAGAGTGTTTTGATTATGAGGTTGTTTGAAATGTTTTCTACAATGTTTCCTGAGGGCAAAACCCATTTACAGCATGCTGACAGATGAGGTAAAGTATACTGTATTTAAATTAGAAAATCTATTTAAATTCTATCTACAGTCTTACTTATATCTAGTTTGTAGTCTTATACTGTATAATTCTATCTATAGTCTTACTTATTATTATTTTAATTATACAGTATAAGACTACAAACTAGATCTAAGTAAGACTATAGATAGAATTATACAGTGTAAGACTACAAACAAGATCTAAGTAAGACTGTAGATAGAATTTGATTTGATTTTTGTAGTTTGTAGTCTTAAATTCCATATAAGATTACAAACTAGATCTAAGACTATAGATAGAATTATACAGTATAAAACTACAAACTAGATCTATCTATAGTCTTACTTAGATCTAGTTTGTAATCTTATATTGTATTTAAGACTACAAACTAGATCTAAATAAGACTATAGATAGAATTAGATTTGATTTTTGTAGTTTGTAGTCTTAAATACCATATAAGATTACAAACTAGATCTAAGACTATAGATAGAATTGGATTTGATTTTCTCAACAGTAGAGAAAGTTCTTTTTTTCTCATTTATAGCTGTTCACCCACTTCCAATAAAAAAGTAATTAACACATATTGAGGTGTAGACTTTAATAAAGGTAAAGTTGATGTTCCACATAATCATCAACATAGTTAAAAAAATAATCCATTCTACTCATTTGGAGTAGGGAAAATAGTCTAAAATTTGGAATAACAAAAATGTTCCACTGAAATTTAGAAATAACATTTCTTCCCCCTTCTCAGTTAATCAAAGAAATAATCACCAGATGCAGGCTGCAGCTCTTATGTTGGAACAACATGAGGATGAGTAAATGATGACAGAATGTTCTATTTTGGTTGAACTGTTCCATGAAAAGACACACATATGGCAGAACGATATTTGTCATCGTTCCTCTCCATTATGATAAAAGTCCAAATGAACTTGAGAATCAATGGAGTCAAAAAAGGAAGAAGCACACATACACAGATTGTATGCTGTTGCAGCAGCGCTCCTCGATAACCTTGAAGTAATAAAATGATTATTGAGGACTCTGCAATGTCCTTCACTTCTAACTGCATTAGCTACTCTGCCCGTTAGTATGCAAAGACGCACAGTGAGAAAGAGAGAGAGAGAGAGAGGAAAATAAGACAGGCTGTTAGTTTGAGGTGCGTCACAAGCTATGCTTTTATGAGGGGGTGATAATTTGAGCACTTATCAACACTGAAGGCTTCATTCAATCCCTATGCAAAGAACAAAAGAGCGCAGTCAAGTGTCAAGTCCGACCAATGAGCTTTCAATATGCTGTTCAGGGTGAACATGGTGGAAAAAATACACTCGGTACAGTGTGATTCAACGGTGATCACTCTGTTCCTTTGTTTGCATCAAAGAACCACCAAAATGGTCTTTCTTTTTTGGGGCCAGGGCAGTGATCACGTCTTTGTTTGAGCACATGTCTAATAATGGAGGATAATCGGCCAATTAATGGTATTTAAAACGGCGTTGCTATGGTGATGCCAGCACAAAATCCCAAAACTGGTCTCCCGAAGGACGATGGGTGGGTGGTGAGAGCTGAAACAACACCCACATTCTTCCTCCTTAAACAGCATTACTGTCTCCTGCTTGCTTTGATGGTATTTAGGACACTGCCAGCAAGCGAGAAAAAGAGTGGGACTTTTGTTGTACATGTCAATGCAGATTCAGCTGACTTTAGATGGTTAAACAAATCCTCCATTTTGGCAGCGGAAGGTTGTAGAATATGAAAAATGATGATGTAACAGTTTGAGTTCAATAGATGCTTACCTCTCACCCTGCCGACCACCACTTTTAGGATTAACCAGCACAAGTAGGGGGTGTGTTCCGGGCAGAGGTGTGATCTTGAAGATAGAGAAAGAGGAGAAGTTATGAACACACACACACAGACTTGGGTTAGACTTTTTTTCCACATTGTCACTGCTGACTAAAAGTATTTTTGCAACTACATGGCAATGATGGTACTTAGAGTATTAGCAGACTGTCTACTTAAATGGATAGTTCACACAAAAATGAGCCTTTTTCTCACCATTTACTCATGCTAAACTTACATGCTAAACTTTTATGACTTTCTGTTTTCTGTTGAACACAAAGCAAGATATTTTGAAGAATTTCGGGAAACCGGCAGTCATTAATATCAGTATTAGGAATAAAAAGAAACAATATGGAACTCAGTGTCTGCTCCAACATTCTTCAGTACAGTTAAAACAGGTTTGGAACAAGTAAAGGGTGAGTAAATGATGACAGAATTTTCATTCTCAAAATGAAAATGAAAATATAATGTCAGTTTTTTACCCTTGAACCATCCAAGATGACTTTTTTCTTCATTAAAATCTGTTAACTGAAAGTTCATTACTTCAGTATTGGAACATATTTCGAACTGAAACTGAATATTGGATTTTGATTAAATGTGACCCTGATGAGTGGGGGAAGCTGTGGGAGTGGAGTGAAAATGAGTTTCACCTGTGCACCACACAGGTTTCTAGTCCTATGGAGGAGCTCCGGAAAAGGGAGAGTGATGACAGTCCAAGAGATGACCAGTGATGGGTTATTTTATATTTGAGTTTTATTTGTTTGTGCAGCAGTCAACTGTGAAGGGCTGCAGCTTTACTTTTGTTTTTGGTTTATATTGTTATTAACAGCTTTTAAGCATCCTTTAGTTAGTCCCTTTGAGTATGAAATTACAACCTCATTACAATTACTAAAGCATTATTTTTTTTCTGTGGATTAAGATAAATTAAATGTTCACTTCAAAAATAACAGTATGAGCTAACAAAGTAAAAAGTGTTAGTTGTGTTTCATGATGACTTTACAGATTTTATCTGAAACCGTGGTTCTTGGAGATTCATACAATTCTAGTTAAAGAGATAGTTCACCCAAAGATGAAAACTAACTACTGAAGTAAAATCTGATTGAACTTCCAGTTAATGCTGATTTTAATGAAGAAAAAAGTCATCTTTGATGGTCCGAGGGTGAAAAATTGACATCATATTTTTTCATTTTACACTTAAGAATGAAAATTCTGTCATTTATTTACCCATTACTTGTTCCAAATCTGTTTGAACTTCACTGAAGAATGTTGGAGCAGACATTCAGTTTCATATTGTTTTTTTGTTTGTTTCTAATACTGATATCAATGACTGGAGGCTTCCAAAATTCGGTAATACTTAATAATAACCACACATTGTGAATCATTTATTAAGCATTAGCAAATAGTTAATTCCTTATCTGTTAAGCATTGACTCTACATTAATGGACATTAGTAAGCAGTTTATAAATGCTGTATTCTTGACTTATTTTTGACTCACCCTTTACTCACCCTCGTGGGGTTTAAAACCTTTAGGAGTTTTTTTTCTTATTTTTTTTTCCTTCTATTTTTCCTACTGTGGTAATAAACAGTTACATGTTTTCAGCTATAGTTACATGTTTTCAGCTTTCTTCAAAATATTAGGGGTGTCAAAATTAATTGTTTCTTCGGTGCACCGCATGAGGTAACGTTTCCTCTCATCTCTGCTGTTCCAGCAATACTTCTAAATACAGACACCAGCGCGTGTCTGCAGAGCGAGTTTTCTCCTTCTATTATGAATCAGCTGTGATAGCTGCTGCCGTTTGTCAGTGTCACTCATCAGTGAACAGTGCCAGAGCGTTAAAGCCAATCACAGCCCTTTATGTTGAGAAAGTGAGTGGGAAATTTACATTTGTTTATTTGCAATAAATGCCCATGTCATTCTGTGGATGTACTTATGGTACAGTTCAAATATCTGTTTTGCATTAAAGACAAAATTCTATTACAAACAATATATAAATATATTTATAAATTTTAATACAAGAATTCTTGTACTGTGAAGTAAAATATAAAATTGTGGATGGAATGCATCGTCAATGCACTGTGATGTACCTAGATATCGAATTGAATCCAATCAATGGCATGATAATTGTAACCGAACTGACCTGTGAGAACAGCGTAGGTTTACACCCCTACATAATATCATCTTTTGTGTTCAAAAGAATAAAGATGTCAAACAGGTTTGGAACAAATGAAGCGTGAGTAAATTATGACAGAATTTTCATTTTTGAGGAAACTATCCCTTTAAAGGTATTAGCACATTAAGATTAAACAAACATACACAGGCAAAAAGAAAAAAAAATACATATGGCTTCTGTAGATGAAGTTTAATTTACATCATTGTTGATCATTTACAACAATGTAGCCTTTAAAAGTACTATTTTAAAGTGCTCTATTGACTTTTTGCATTTTATGAACCACCAAATATCTTTTTTAATGATCTAATTAAGCAAAAGTCACCTACTTTTTGGATGAACTGAGGATGAGCAAATTAACAGCAATTTTTTGTAATTTTTTTTGTGAACTACATCTTCTAAATCTGTTATCAATTGATTAGCAGTCTTTTAATTCTATTTCAAGAGTTCACACTTAGCTGATGATTAATTATAAGCTTGTTTGGCATGCTGTCCCAGGAGAGAGCCCTGAGCTCATAAGATCCTCGAGCCCGGGGCTCCCTCCCGTTGCAAGGCGAGAAGGGAGTTTGAGCTCAGGTAGATCTCGAGAACTCCCCCGCTGTAATAACCAATGAACAGCCAGTGATTGCTCTTGAGAGATAACCATTTACTAGGAGCATGTCTATAGTGCCGGTTTGGATTAGTCAATTAACTTATGTTGCATATTTTTTGGACGGTGGGAGGAAACCGGGAAACCCGGGTGAAACCCACGTGAGCACGGGGAGAAAATGCAAACTCCGCACAGAAATGTCTGCTGGTTTGGTAAAGCATAGAACCAGAGACATTCTTGCTGTGAGGCAACAGTGCTAAGCACTGGGCCTCCGTGTCACCCATCTAGGAAGAAGGAGGAGTAGGGGTGGATGGGGGATTCTTCAAAACGAAGATAGCGGTGGTACGTAACCCAGGGTATTTGTAGTAGCTTAGGAGTCGTCTGATTGGTTTTGTCGTCTGATTGGATTGAGAATTGGATAATGCGGATCCAGCCGCTAGCAATCATAAGCACGTGATCCTCTCCAAATTTGTTTATAACTAAACTTCACTTAAATACTCCAATGACATTTAGTTGACCTGTAGTATAAAAGTTAGGTCAACAAGGGACCATCAAAATAAATTGTTATACAGATATTTTTAGTGTTCTAGGGGCTCACTTGCAGTGCCTGTCCGTCACTGGTGAACTTGAAACTCTGGCCGGTGTCCTCAGGACTGGTACTTGGCGATGATTCACCTTCACCTCTTTTGACAGCAGAATGACGGTCCTAAAGATGTAGAGACATTACAGTATACATCAACAAACAGACGAAGTACTGTAATACTCAAGTAAAACCAAGATCAAATGACAAAACAAATGTAATTTGCTAATAAGCCTGGCTTTTTTTCTCTTTAGTTTTAGAAAGCTTTATCATTATACCATATTATAGGTCACTCTACAATGTCGTTGGATTAGTTCATGTTATCAAGTTTATGCTATCATTTAATATTTCAGTATCAGTAAGATGTGCAAAACAGAGAGTAAAACATTAAAAAAATGAATGTATCACAGTTTCCATAACAACATTAAGCAGCTTTTTCAGCAACTTTTCCCCAAAATGTATAATAAGAAATGATTCAGAAGCAGTAAATCAGCACTATTTCCAAAGGATTATGAAACAATGAAGACTCTCATCACAGTTATAAATTCTTTAAAAAATAGTGTTATTTTCAAGGGATAGTTGATATCAAAATGACATTTTACTCATCATTTACTGCACCCTTAAGTGGTTGCATACTTTTTTGAGTTTCTTTTTTCTGTGGAATACAAAAGAAGTAATTTTGAAAAATGAAACCTGTAACCATTGACTTGCATAGTATGAAAAACAAATACAATAGAAGTCAATGGTTACAGATTTCCAACATTCTTCAAAATTACTTCTTTTGTATGCCACAGAAAAAAACTGAAACAGGTCGGCTGTGTAAATGATGAGAGAATCTTCTGTCTTGAACTTCTGTGTGAACTATTCCTTTAATTTAACAAAAATATTTGAAATGGATTAATTTTATCTTGCATAACATTTACTTTAAGCTGACAAAAGACATGACATTTATTCTAACAAAAAATATTTATTTACAGAAAAACTATCATAACATCCAAAATATAACTATAAAAATATCTTGTCCTGCCTGACCATATTCTACACTCCTTAATCTATACCATACCTATACAAAGCTACTGCAACAACTGCATTACATGCTATCAATAAGCAAGAGTTTATTGAGGAACGACTTTATTATCGAATATGATTTTTGCCTACTCTTGTTACCGTACAGGATGCAATATTTTATGTGCATTTCTTTTAGACGTAATAACTGTCTAGTTGTAGATTTAACAACTACACGCTTTCTAAATAAATATTTAGTCAGTAGATCAGTAAGATGTGCAAAAGTGAGAGTAAAACATATAAAAGCTTCTTCTGACTTTAGTAAAAGAATCTTTTAAAAATGTATCAATAAAAATGTAGCAGCATTTTTTAGGAACTTTTGCCCAAAATTTATAATAAGAAATTATTCATGAGCAGCAAATCAGCACCATCTCCAAAGGATCATAAAATAATCAAGATTGTAGAAATGACTGCCATCACAGTAATACATTATTTGAAAAATATTATTAATATCTTATATTATAGGGATATTTGGGATATAGGGATAGTTGATCCAATTAAATGAAATTTTACTCACCATTTACTGCAACCTTAAGTGGTTACATACCTTTTTTAGAGTTTCCTTTTTCTGTTGAACATAAAAGATACTTTGAAACATGTTAGAAACCTGTAACCATTGACTTGCATAGCATGAAAAACAAATACAATAGAAGTCAATGGTTACAGATTTCCAATATTTTTAAAAATTACTTCATTTGTGTTCGACAGAAAGAAGAAGCTCAAGCAGGTCTGTGACAAGTTAAGGTTGAGTAAATGATGAGAGAATTTTCTGCCTTGAACTTCTGTGTGAACTATTCCTTTAATTTCACAAAAATCATTTAAATGGAATAATTTTATCTTGCATATAATTTAATAATAATAATAATAATAATAATAATAATAAATTTTATTTGTATAGCACTTTTCCTACATACATGGAATTCAAAGCGCTTCACAAACAACAAACAAACAAGCATTGTAAGATGAACCAAATAAACTAAAGTATGGACAAATAAAGCAAAATAAACAACAAATATATACTCAGATAAAAGCATACATGTACAAGCATATATGCATATATCTACACAATCTCACACACAATAGTCCTTACAAATGCATATACATGCACACATTGTACATGCATAAATAAACCTACACAATATACATTTTTTGAACAGAAAGTGCAATAAAACCTATCACAATATCATTCATTCATTCATTTTCCTTCGGCTTAGTCCCATTATTATATTATACATTATATATATATAGATATTTTAGACACTTCCATACAGCTTAAAGTGACATTTAAAGGCTTAACTAATTTAATTAGGTTAGGTTAATTAGGCAAGATATTGTATAACGATGGTTTGTTCTGTATACTATTGGGGAAAAATATAGCTTAAATGGGCTAATAATTTTGACCTTAAAATGGTTTTTAAAAAATTTAAAACTGCTTTTATTCTAGCCGAAATAAAACAAATAAGACTTTCTCCAGAAGAAAAAATATTATCAGACATATTGTGAAAATTTCCTTGCTCTGTTAAATGTCATTTGGGAAATATTTGAACAAGAAACTGCTGATGATGAAACAATAAAAGTGATATTTGATTATTCATCAGGGGTCGCAACAGTGGAATGAACCGCCAACCTTCACAATATCAAAAATATAAACTATTACAATATCCAAAATATAAATAGAAAAACAGCTTGTCCTGCCTGAACATATTCTAGATTCCTTAATCTATACCACACCTAAACAAACCGACTACAAAAACTGCATTACATGCTATCAATAAGCAGGAATTAAAGGTTTATTGAGGAAATACTCTATTATTGAATGTGTTTTTTGCCTACTTATGTTACCGTACAGGAATGCAACATTTCATGTGCATTTTGTAGGCGTAGTAAATGTCTAGTTATAGATGTAAGTCGAATGTAAAAGTCAAAAGTCAGAATCTCTAAATTGTGATAGCTCATCTATAGATAAAAATTATGGCACACTTTCAAAATAAATATTTAATGATTTAAAAACATACCGGACTTCTAGCTATAGAACATGATTTGTTGTTTTGGTGTCACTGAATTTAATCATAAGTGTTCACTGGATGGGACTGAACTCACCAACACAACAGGGCAGATGTACGACGGCAGGAGTGTGTGATCTCTTAATGGACCACCGTCACACTCAGGCTTCATATTGGATGCACACTTGTTATGGAGCTGGAAAACATACAAATATAGACAAGGAGTGGTGGTGAAACACACATCAACAGATTGGAATGGACTGGATCTTTTTTGATTTTCTGTTTCATCCCTGCTAATCGGACACTAAGAAGGCATTAGATGTTAGGATCAAAGGGGACAGCAGGACCTGTACTTGATATTAGATTAGCTGCATTTCAAGAGATGAAACTGTCAAGAAAGCTGCTGGAGAAAGATGGTTCAGGGTGTGTGCAGGAGCAAATAATGTGATAATAAAAATCATTATGCAGGAGAAAGCCTTTGAAAGAGTGATAAGTGCTGGCACTTATCTTTATTACCAGGGCTCTCGTAAAACAATTCATCCATGTCCACTGAATGATGTGAAAACTTATTAAAGAGCACCACCGAGTGGCGTAAAGAAGTATTACATTTGAAAAACTAAATTAAATTATGCTTTTTTTCCCTGAAAATTAGAAATGTTCTTTTTAATAATGTATTTTTTAAAGTCTTTGCTTGAGGCGTCTTACACAAAAACATAAAGTATCATACTAAAATCATTACATTATTAAATAAAATCAACAATTGAGGGTTTCTTTGGAATGTTCTACTTCTGGGGTTGCAAGGAATATTATTATTAGTAAGTTATTATTAGTAAAACTAACGTAAGCAAATACTCACAGTGATTTGACACCAAACACAGTGAAGGCCTGTCAGACCTTGATAGCACTTGATACTGCGGTGACATTTGTCACATTTTGTTGAGGAGTTGCCCTCCATCCAAACATGCTGCATAGCCTAGAGAGAGATTAAGAAATGTATTATTTGCTGAGAATTATTTGTAGTTGCTATGCCTTCATATCATTATATCTGTCATTATTTGCGATTTACATGTAAAAACAGCATCAAGATTGACACAAAATGTTTCTAAGCTCCACACAAGATAGTGCTAAAGAAACGATAGCAATCAGTGTATGAATGTACTAAAACAAAAAGAAAGAAATCTTCACCACTATCAACCTGTGAGCCAGCACTCACTTTTAGAGATATACACCTACCTAACTTTAAATAGTAACAGTTCTTGACCCCAGTGAGCTACAAACATAAATTAGGCATCATTGGAAAGAAGACACTCAGAGATTTACTATGGTTAGAAAGTTTCATGCTAAAAATATGAAAAGTTATACATTATAAAGTAATGAGAAAAAAATTGTACTGTGTTCAATATTAGTTTTTCCATATTCAAACACAGGAAATCAATAATCTAATGGCCTAAAAAAATTACCTTGAAAGCCAAGTGCCTCAAGAGTTTATATTTCAAATTTGATGAAGATAGGATGCAAAATGAGATTTTTTTCTGAGACTTTATTGATGTCCTTCTCACCGTCAGAGGCACTTTCTCAAAAATGACTTTCCCAAACTAAAATAGTAACAGTTGCTGAATAATCTGGTCTACATTCACAGTTCATGTATCTTTGGAAAGAAGAGACTTTGGGCTTTACGATCCATCATCTAGCGTTTATAATGCTCAAAATGAAAAAAAAAAAAAAAAAGTTATAGATGCTTAATATATTTGCACCATGATTTAAAGCAGTGGATTAGGGGGGGGGGGGGGGGGGGGTTGCTTGGTGATTTCCAAAAATTTAATTACATTGAACTATTAGAATGACCTTTTTATCCATAACCTACAGATTTTATCCATAACCTACAGAAGATAGAATAGTATTTAATAGTTACATTAAAAAACAACAACATGCACATAAAAAGCCAACAGCCTTCAACTTTTTTTCTATTGGACTGCGACTTCTGCGATGTTTAGAATCAGAATCTGAATCTGAGCTTTATTGCCAGGTATGTTCACACATATGAGGAGTTTGTTTTCGTGACAGAGCTTCTATAGTGGAACAGAATTACAAAGTCACCAGTCACTGGAATTGTTGAAAAGTTTGAAAACCTCTGATTTAAAGCAGAACTAGTTTTAACCCATTTTACCCCAGTTTTGTAAGTCGATCACACATAACCATGATTAGTTATGATAATTTTTGTTGTTGTTTTTATTAAAGCATTTCGAGTGTGACTCTATCCATCTCTTGTATTTACAGTAGCTTCTACAGAGGTGTTGCAAGATCTCACTCTTTAATCATAATAATAATATTATCTTTTCCTCCTCATTCTCAGCACAAAAAAGAAACATCACACAGGATGTTCTCATAACCTTCTTGACATGTCCACAGAACATCACTTTGAGGTTAAACCAAGAGTTATGGGTCTGGGAAGTTGCCTTGGGTGAAAACTGAGCTGGGCTGTGGTTTGCAGATAAAACAATTATAAAGCAAGTCTTCTACCAATACTAGCAAACTGTGTGTTGTTAGAACTATGAGCTCTGTACTTAACAGATCCATGTGGGATTCACAGTTTCACAAAAAAAAAAAAACCTGTCATTTTGATTAAGAAAGTGTTGCTCCTCGTTGCTTCACAGAAAACATTCAACATTGAGGAAGTGTTAATTTGTAAGCATATGTTTGTGTTTTTGCACTCACATTGGTGTGTCTGCGGGACTTTGCGTAGGTGCTAATGCAAGGAGCAATGTCTTTGGACACACAGCGCTCGTGGACTGTGTACTTGCATACTGCCAAACAAAAGACAGGACTGTAAGAAATAAAGCAAGACTCGAGGCAAACTTAAAACTACACACACTCTGGATTGACACATCAGACATCAAATTTCAGAAAAGACAACTAGACATACTGAACAACTGGATAGACAGAACAAAAAGTTAGTCACAGATAGAGCGAATGATTTTTACTGTAAAACAATATACAGTGCTCAGCATATACAATATGAGTACACCCCACACAAATCTATCTTTTAACTTCATATTTTTAATAGGAAGCTATACAACATTATATTTGTGCATATACATTAGATTAGTGAGTATTGAAGCCAAATCTGGAGCTTATATAACAGAATAACTTACAATAACGATCAAAAAACTAGTACACCCAAATTTATATGTTATAGAAAAATATTAAATACAAATTAAAAAAAGAGGAAAAGTCAAGAGAAGCAAAAACATTTTTTTTCCAATATTTTACTTGAATTTAATTAGTATTATCTTTTCATTTCTAAACATGCTTGGTGACTAAAATATTATTTTAATAAGTATATCTGTTTAATAAATCTGTTTTGTGTAAATGCACCAAAATACATTGCCTATATTCACTGAGAAATAGATAAAAATATTAATTTTCAAAATGGGGTGTACTCAGTTATGCTGAGCACTGTAAATAAAAACAGATAAATGACAAAATGTCAGAGAGAATTAACAAAAAAAAAAAAAAAAAAAATAGGCAGACACAACAAAAGACAACCTAAAATAATACATACAAAATACAGGCAAATACATAGATAGAAAGATAACTAGACACATACATAGAAGTACATAGAACTATAGAAAAACAAACAGATACTCACGTGCGCAGCAAAGGCCCTGTTTTCGTACTCCTAACAACATGGTGTGGCAGTAATTACAGTAGGCTGGCTTGTTGAAATGCTTCAGTTTCCATACATGCTGCCCATCTTCCTGTACATTCTGAATGTATGAGAAAGAGAACCAGCATTAAAACCCAACATATTTATGTGTTATTTTCTCGTTATAATTCACAACTATTATACACAACAATCCTTGTAACATGTTCCATGTACTTACTATTGTAATTACAATCAAGGCCATATTTGTACTTTTTTGGCAACAAATATAAAATATTTGTTGAAAATGTACTTCGTGCCTAAAGCATTCGCTCAATGTCATAAGCTCATTTTTGGCGGAAGTAAGTGGCGTTTAGCGGCTTTTGCATCTGAACTCTTCATATGTTTGCAGATATTAAGGTAACATGCTAAGTGAACACACTTGCCCATCTGAAAAACAAAGCTAAAGTCAGTTATTCCTCTTTGAAAGTTCCATGGAGTTCCATGTTGGAATGTCTGTCTCTGATTTGGTATGAGTAACTCCGCCCACTGTCACTTTACCCAATTATATTTAGGCCTCCAGGTTGCCTTGATGAAATACAACATATTTCATTTCAGTCATGAAGGCTGCTTTAATCTATGAGTATGTGGCCAGAAATGCGACTTCTGGAGGAAAGTAGAAGCCTCAGAAATGAGACCACATTAGATGTAGAAATTAGCAAATAAGATGAAAATTTAAATGTAAACATTAGCTTTGCAGATTACATTGTAAGACTTGATTTTTAGGCACACTTAATCCTGTTGGTGTTATCAATCTGGCAACCTGCGAGTGTGTACATTGAAAAAACCCTCTCCGATATTTAAATTTTGGACTTTAAAATCTAGTTTAACCACTAGGTGTCAATCCTACACACTGCACCTTTAATTATGCATAATTACATGAATCTAACCCTAAACCTAACCTGTATTCTAACCCGAACCATACATAAGTACATGCAATCAATTCATTTTAGTAAGCAGTTAAATTAATAGTTACACTGTAACACAGACACCTTAAAACACAGTGTGACCATATTGTTTTCTTACCGTCTCCATTCCCAGCAATACCAGGAGTGGTATGGTGGTCATTCCTCCTCGAATCCACTCTTCTAATGTGACCGTCCCATCTCTGTCATAGTCAATCTCCTCCATCATCTCCTTCAGAATCTGCAGTATCACACACAATTAAAACAGGGACTATATTATATACAGTAGGTTGCACCACAATGCATAATAGGACGGCCTGGTGGTAACCGTTAAAGTGATTCATACCGGTCGCAGTTCTGTAGAGTCCCATTCTAGGTATTCTGCTACATGGACCATCTGGTTTATTATGCGGTCCAGCTCCTAAATTGAGAGGCATCAATTCTTTAGATATTATAGACTTTTCACAGACTCTCATTTTTCATTCAGCCTGATATTTGAAGCTCCCTCTAAACACCAGGTCAGAAAAGATCAATAATATTGCAAGACAATCTCTGAATCACCAAAGCCTTGTAGGATAGAAACATAAATAAATTATAAGATGATAGTAATATTACATCCTGAAGAAATTACAACACTATATAAAGTGGATCCGGTCGTAAAACCAGAATTCACTGTAAAGTGAAATGTCTCAAAATTGAGCATATTTTGGATGAATAAATTAAAAGAAGCACTGTATACCTGATCAAATTGTGATATGGACGAGTGTCTGTAAATATTAAACTGCAAAATGACAAATAGCAAATGAAGTCTGTATTTTTGGCATGTTCGTGTGAAATAACTACTTGACTTTTATTAAACATAAAAATTTACTTGAAGACATTGCGACAGAAGGATTACTATTACTATTTTAGTCAAACTCACTTCTGATTAAAATGACTGAAACTTAAAGGAGTCACACGATTTGCTACTGTTTTAATTTGAATATAAATCTAATTATATCTGAGAGGAAAATAAATGTTTCACAAAAGTTTCTCATAACAAAGTAAATGAAACTTGTATTATTGTTTTTTATAATGTTAATATTATATAAATGCTATATTGTGTATTTGTCTGATTAATTAAGATTATCTATAAAAATAAATAAGTAGATAGATAGATAAATAAATAAATAAATAGATAAATAAATAAAAAATAAATAGTTAAATTAATAAATTAATAAATAGTTAAATAAATAAATAGATAAATAGTTAAATAAATAAATGAATGAATAGTTAAATAATAAATAAATAAATAGATAGATAAATAAATAAATTAATTAATTAATAGATACATAAATAGATAAATAAATAAATAAATAAATAAATAAATAGATAAATAAATAAATAAACAAATAGTTAAATGAATGAATGAATGAATGAATGATTGAATAAATAGATAAATAAATAAATAAATAAATAAATAAATAAATAAATAAATAGTTAAATAAACAAATAATTAAAAAAATAAATTATTGAATAAATATAGATAAATAAATAAACAAAAAAATAAATGAATGAATAAATAGATAGACAAATAAATATATAGATAAATAAGTAAATAAATAGATAATTAAATAAATAAATGGATAAATAAAAAGATAAATAAATAAATAAATAAATAAATAAATAAGTGAATAAGTGAATAACTGAATAAATGAATGAACAAATAGACAAATAAATGAACAAACAAATGAATAAATAAATGAACAAATAGCTAAGTAAATAAATAAACAATTAAATAAATGAATGAATAGATAAATAAATAAAAAATGACAGAATGAATGAATAAATAAATAGATATATAGATAGATAGATAAATAAATGAATAAATAGATAAATACATAAAAAATTATGAGATAAATAAATAAATATTTAAATGAATAAATAAATGAATGAATAAATAAATGAATAAATAAATAAATAAAAACAATTTTGGTGAAATTAAAACACACTGACATAACAGAAACTACAAACCCTGTAATAGAGCTCTGCAAAATCTCACATTAAATGTGTACTGTGCATTAACTCATTGTTGTCAACAAGATCAAAACAGAGATAATATAACAGTGATGTGGGACTTACCGAACTGTCCAGCAGACCGTTGCCATCTGTGTCGTACAGCCTGAACATGACTTCAGGATGACAGAAACAAAAGATAAGACAGCGTATCTTTTTGAAGTGTTGGAAACCTTTGTGAAGTGCAGAACCCATGCTAGCCCCTGAAGCCCAGGTTATCTATGAGCACAATGAGGCAGCTAGCGAGGATTAGCTTTGAGCAGAAATAACTATCTATGCTAAAGAAAGCTTGTCAACACTAACTCCATGACACTTAAGGACAGAACTGGAGATAAGTCTTTACAGAATGAATGAGAATGATTCTAGAAGTCCCTGTCACTTACACTTTCAATGTGTTTACATCAGAAGTTAACTAAAACACAGAACTGACAAAGATGTGTGCTTTACCAATAATACATTATTTGTAAACAACATATTCATTTGATCAAACGTAAGAGACAGCCATAACGGTACAAAATATTTATATTTCACAGAAATGCTATTCTTTTGAATATTCTATACATCAAAGAACTAAAAATATTGAAACTATGTTTCCTGAGCCCCAAAATTGGTATACTACTATGCAGTGCTGGGGGTAATGCATTACAAGTAATGTTATTATGTAACTCGTGTCACTTAATACTATACATTTTTTAAGTAACGAGTAAAGTAACGCATTACTTTAAAAAAAATAAGTAATAACATTTGAGTTACTTTTTTGAAAATGTAACGCAACTTACTTTATAGTTTAAGCAATTAGCTTTAAAAAAATAAGCAGAAATAAAATGAAAGAAGTCACAATTAATTATGTAGTCAATGAGAGAATGTGTTTATTATTTTGAAGAAAAGGAAAAGGGGATTATAGTCTCAATGTACAGTGATTTTACTCAAGACAACATTGTACAAAAGTAGCAAACACATTGCTTTAAACTTTCTATAACCTGTATATACAGCATGTATAACTCTGGGGTCCTTCTCAGATAACATTATCCTAAAATATATTTTATATTTTGTTGAGTTATTTAAAGGTAAATGTAGGTGTACAGTAGGTGGTACAGCGAGTTGTTAATTGCAGAGTTCCTCTATTAAAGAAATAGAGCAAAAAAGAAAAACCAAATTCTGAAAGAGATCAAGCCTCAGACAGGTAATAAAAAGTTATGCAAATGTAACGTAAAGCACTACTTAAAAAGTAACTAAGTAACGCAACTAGTTACTTTTTTGGGGAGTAACTCAATATTGTAATGCATTACTTTCAAAAGTAACTTTCCCCAACACTGCTAGTATGACTGCTATGAATTCAAAGTTGCCATCTTGAGTAAATTACATTTAAAACATATAAAAACAGAAACAATATTGCTGCATTTTAATAAAAAAAAAAAACTGCGTTGGTGAGCTTGATTAAAAAATTGTTGCTATACTTTTGAAAGTGTGATGTAACACTGAATTTGATTTCATTAACTTGTTTGATGTGTGGTAATCAAAATAAATTATTTCACAAAGTAACAGAAATAGAATGAACTGTTCATGTATTTCAAAAATCCCAAACGGTTTAATATGCATTTCAAACACTGTGGCACTTTCAAAGCAAAAAAAATGAAATATAGTAAATGAAATGACAGCCACCAAGAATGAGAGTAGACTAATAATATGCTTTCTGTGGTTTGGAAAAATCAGGCTGGGTAACATAAATTACAAAATAATATTTTTGTTTTTTGATGGTTTTATATTGGAACTTTGGCAATGTATAAACTATTGAGGAATTATTGAGAAATGTATAAACCATCATACTTAAACTTCTGAACAAATAAATAATTGAAAATATACATTTTTAAATGATTCCTAACAAAGATTATATATTTGAATGATTTCCAATCAAACTTACACTCAAGCTTGTCCTCTGGTGTCCCTCTCTCCAGCAGGGACAAGTAGCATACAATGTCTTTAAGGAAGACCACTTGGGGCGATGGAGAGCCTTTTTGTGGAGACGGACTCCTCCGGAGGGATGTACGATTCTCAGATTGATTACGCTCTGAAAGAATGACAACCAGTCCTATTAGTAAACACAACATAAATCACATCAAAATAATTATGTGTTTTACAGGAAGCACAAATTCTTTCTCTTTGGTTAGTTTAATTTAAATTATTCATTTACTTACTTAAAATATATTATAATGACTTTTTAAAATATGCATATTTACTTCTCGGTTTTAAAAAGGTTATGAACTGAAAAATCAAAATGACAATCTTTTGATATATAATTATTATTGTACTATAAAAATCTCGTATGTTTGAACATGAAAATGTTGCACAGCACAAGTACGAGTAACTGTTTTATTAAATTGCCACTATTGTTTTGTCTGTTATTATGATGATGATTAATATTATTATGATCATTTCATGTGAGTATTTATGCATTTTTATAGCTAAATCAGAAGAGTGTACATATACAGTTGAGGCCAGAATTATTAGCCCCTTTGAATTACTAGCCCCCGTTTATTTTTTTCCTCCAATTTCTGTTGAATGGAGAGATTTTTTTCAACACATTTCTAAACATAATAGTTTTAATAACTCATCTCTAATAACTGATTTATTTTATCTTTGTCATGATGACAGTAAATAATATTTGACTAAACATTTTTCGAGACACTTCTATAAAGCTTAAAGTGACATTTAAAAGCTTAACTAGGTTAATTAGGTTAATGAGGCAGGTTAGGGTAATTAGGCAAGTTATTGTATGACGATGGTTTGTTCTGTAGACAGTCGAAAAAAAATTGCTTAAAGGGGCTAATAGTATTGACCTTAAAATAGTTAACAAATTAACTGCTTTTATTCTAGCCAAAATAAAACAAATAAGACTTTTACTAGAAGAAAAAGACATATTATCAGACATATTGTGAAAATTTCCTTGCTCTGTTAAACATCATTTGGAATATATTTAAAAAAGAAAAAAGTCAAAGGGGGGTTATAAATTCTGACTTCAAGTGTATAAAGGATGTTGGCTAACAAACAAACATGCAAAGGTTTATTTTAGCGCGAAAACAGCTGTCCTTTCCAACTTTGAAGCCTAATCTGAGGTGTGTTCTTTTATTGAAAATGGTATTTTATAATGAAAACGCTCCTCGTTCAGACTTTCTGTTTACTTTCTGTCTCTGTCCACACTATACAGCCTAAAACTCATGATACAGGACTATTCATGCTCACTGAGCATGTGCAAATTTTGCTGACATCGTTACTCTTGCTGTCTAGTAGCTGTGTAATGAAGAAACTATATGCAATAGTCCAGAAGACCAGGCAGAGAGTGATTGTGGATAGGCAAAAGTTTACCTTTTAGTCCGTCTATATCAGGGGTGCCCAAACTTTTCCCTATAACTTGATCGAGGGTTATGGGCCATATATATATATATATATATATATATATATATATATATATATATATATATATATACCAAGCCGTATATATTACATTTGCAATGGGTAATTTCCTAATTTAATCTGTAATTTTTAAAAATAACTATAAAGATGTTGCTTTAAATCCTATTAACTTATGCAGTATTTGTAACATTTAATAATGAACTTATTAAAGTAAAAAAGAAAACATTCCCATTTATAACACAATGGAGTTCAATGCGGAATACACAATTTGAGCTGCTCCTGCCTTTACATTGACTTGCTAGCAGATATCTAATGCATTGTCTTCATCTGTTAAGTGTCAGTATTTACATTTTAAAAGTCTGATTCATTTACAACATTTCAGTGCATCATTTTATTTCAGTTGGCTTTTTTGTAGCTGAACAATTAAACAAAGAAACAAAAGGTTACATTAAATTCAAAACGACAATCACTGTGAAAGGCATTCGCCCCAATCACATCTCCATCCTTCTCCCACTCTTTTCAAATAGGATGACGGGCCAAATCAAGGTTACCATTGGCCAACTTTGGCCTGCGGGCCCTAATTTGGGCATCTCTGCTCTATATTAAAACATAACACCAGTGTTTTCAAAATGCTCTGTTTTCGTGGGTCAAAGTGTGGACACCGTAACAAAACTTACGTGTTTTAAAACAAAAACACACTAGTGTAAACAGCACCTTAGAACCAAAGATTTGAACATTTTAAATATAAAAATTAGTCAATCATACAGTGGACATTAATTTATGAGTTAGTGTGTGTGTTTTTATAAGAGTGATGAGAACATGATGATTTTAAATAAAATATATAAACATAACATCAAAAGTAGATAACTGTACTAAAAGGCAGTTCGCAACACCTTTAAATTATTATTCAGATATTTTTTTTAACTTTAATTGTGAAAGGGATTCAGGATGCTCTGGCTATGCACGTACATTGTGCAACCTGTGAACAAAACCTTGCCTCTGATCAGACACCCTTGGCATGGATTACATGTGTATTAGGTGAGTGGTGAAGATCATGAGCGAGACCTGGGGAGAGGCGCGGGGAGTTGGAGGACTTGGAGAGAGCCAGAGCATTACTGCTGCTGCTGCTGCCTGCCAGGGGTTTAGGCTGTGTGCAGGGTGAGCGGTGGGGGCCTCTGGGTGTGTGGCCCCCTGTGCCTGAGCGCTGTGAGGAGGAGCGGGATGAACACGGTGATGTGGTGGCCCCTGAGCCTGGAGTGATGCCCGCCGAGCTCTCAGCTGTATGACGGCTCATCGCGCTTAGAATACTCTTCCCATTCAAACCTAGAAGAAAAAAACAAGTGCAAAAAGAGAGGAAAGTGAAGGTGATAATCTGAATTGAGACAGAAAGCAACAGAGCGTCATACAAATGCTCAAACAAAATGAAACTGGGTCTCATTCACTAACTGAGTGTAAAAAACTGTGCTTTAGCTCTACAACACAGACCATGTGTTGTAAAAATTTACTGAAATTTAATTTAAAACTAAGGAAAAATGGGCGACACAGTGGCTCAGTGGTTAGCATTGTTGCCTCACAGCAAGAAGGTCACTGGTGTAACACCACGCCAGCAGAGGGAGCCCTCGCCCGACTACTGACTCAGCTCCGCTCCCTCTGCAGTCACTTCCTGTCTGTGCTGTATTTCAGGGTAAAGGGTAAAGTCTAGATGCGAGACGCGATATGCACATCAATTATAATAGCAATTTTTATGACACTGTAAAACAATAATATTTTTACAGTACTGTGACGGTTGGGTTTAGGATTGGGGTGGGAGTAGGCGTTAAAAAATACAATTTATTAGGTAATTTAATAGATAACATAAACAATACTCGGTACAACTGCTGTTTTTACAATACTGTGACAGTTGTGTTTAGGTTCGGGGTGGGGTAGACATTATTAAAATACAATAACTGGGAATTTTAATAAATAATATAAATAATTCTCCAGAACCGTTAACTTCCGGAAGTGCGATATGTACATTAATATATCAGCATTTTTTTATGACACTGTATAACAATAATTCATATTTTACAGTACTGTGACAGTTGGGTTTAGGGTTGGGGTGGGGGTAGGCGTTACAAAAATAGAATTTATTGGGTTTTTTAATAGATAACAGAAATAATACTCGGTACAACTACTGTTTTTATGTTACTGTGACAGTTGGGTTAGCGTTAATAAAATACAATAAATAGGAAGTTTAATAAATAATAGAAATAATTCTCGTTAACTTCCGGCAGCAAACGTATCCGATCTAGCAACAACCGTATTGCAGTAAGAGCTCAGGCCATGCTTCCTGGCGAAGTATTGCCAGTCTACCTGCCTTACCAAGCGGTTTTCCAAGAGACTTTCATGACTGCCTGCCAGTGTATGACCCTGCCTGCCTTGATCAAGTACATTATCTGTCTTTGCCCTCTTGCTCTGTGTTGGACTGCTTATTGTTGCCTTGAACTTTTGCCTGCCTTCTCACCACGTCTTCTGGGTTTGCCCCTGTGTATCTTGATCTGTTTTGGACTGATTATTGTTAGTTTTATTAAACTATTTAACATAGTTTTATTATATTTTATATATTTATATCATTCATTTTCTTTTCAGTTTAGTCCCTTTATTAATCTGGGGTCGCCACAGCGGAATGAGCCACCAACTTATCTAGCATATGTTTTACACAACGGATGCCATTCCAGCTGCAACCTGCACATGTCTTTGGACTTGTGGGGGAAACCGGAGCACCCGGAGGAAGCCCACGCAAACACAGGGAGAACATGCAAACTCCACACAGAAATGCCAACTGACCCAACCGAGGCTCGAACTAGTGACCTTCTTGCTGTGAGGCAATCGTGCTACCCACTCGCCACCGCGTCGCTCTATAAATTTATATATTTAGCTTAATTATATTTTATGTCATTTATACAGCCATTTCTCCAGTCTGCAGAGTCATAAAAAGCATTCTGTTGCTTTACTTTTTCTTATCAAGATTCTTGTAACTCAAAACTCAATAACATTTACTTTACAAAATAACATTTACTTTACTTATATATGAATGTAAAAAATCTTTATAGTCCAGTTTGATTAATTTAATCCTTGCTGAATTAAAGAATTCCTTTATTTTTTTTAATAAATACACACATTCATATATTAAACCGTAAAGTTAAAACTACATTTTAACATGATAAAAATTTTAAGTTAATTGACAAAAACTTCTTAAAGTAATATTATTAAAAATATATATTTGTAGTTTTTTCTCTGGTTTTCCTACTGACATTCATGTGGCTCCCTGAGGATCTCCAGGCCTATATAAAGGACATTTATTGAGTTTCATCTGCTTTAAGTGGTATTCATCAACATTAGAATAAAATATACATTTGTGTGGATGGCTTTTATCAACTCAGGGAGCATTTTGCATGAGAAACTCTTCTGTGTACATTAATAAGTATTCATGTACACCCATTTTAATAAATGAGACCCACTGTTAAGAACTTATATTGCTTCCCAGCAAATAATTTTGTGCTTAATAGACATCGAATACACATCTAAACGTAGACAGCTTGGCTAAAACAAGGCTAAACTTCGGCTGTCATCTAAGAATAGCCCAAAACTAGACTTGTCGTCAAATAAACAGACAGACTTTATGTGTGTATGCATTCATTTCTGTTTAGTTGATGACTAGAGTAATTTTGGCCTATTCTTAGACGTCTATTCGATTTTCACTGACAGCCCAAATTTAGCCTTGTTTTAGACAAACTGTCTACGTTTAGATGTCTATTAGGCACACTTGTCTATTGTATGTCTATTGTACACTTTTCTTGGACAGTTTAATTAGTGGAAACCAGAACAGGTAGAGTAACACATGGCAGAAATATATATTATCACACAAGGTACTGAGGAGGAAGCTGATGGCGTTTAGCAAGTACTGACAAACATTGTGATCAACACCGCAGTCACACAGTGGTTGACCTGATGATACCATTGATGAAAATCACATCTATCACTGACTGCTTTGACTGACATCAACACAAATAAACCAAAAGGGCTGCCAAGACACATCAAGACGACACAAAACAACACCGGGTGAAGTTTGAACACGTTTTTAAGGGAGTCACAGCAAGTCTCTGGCCAGCAAAATCACACCACGCTTGCTGTGATACCTGTTATGGGTGCACAGGCCACTTCTGTCTGTATAGAGATGCCTGCATCAATGGACTTGGGCTCTGCAGACACAGGGGTCAAAGTAAAAAGTGAAGTGGAACAGGAGTAAAGCAAGACGGACAAAGGAAAAGGTTCCAGGCATATTCATGAGAGCAGTCAGTCAGGACAGATTAATATGACAGATTTATGACTGAATGAGTGTTTAATACTAAACTGCACCTATTATGCTTCTCTAATGATTACTTTATTGGAGATCTCTTACACAAGGCCGAGACACACCAAGTCACGGTCGGCTGTTGGGTTTCGTCAGGTCATTGGCTAGCATCGGTGTGGCTAGTTGCTCTGATTTGTTGTTGAGTAACCAATCAGAGTGTTCTCTTCAACCGATGCAGATTCTACATGTTTTTTATCCCAGGTTCTGCAGGTTGCAATGTCCCTAATGATGTTTCAAAATTTTGATTGCCAATCTGTTTTGGTTCAATTTGGAATTTTCCTAACCAGCGCAAAGCCCGGGGGACCAGAGTGAGTGCTCCGACCTGCAGCTCCGGTTTACCTTTGAATGAATGGGAGACGTCTCTGCAAAATTTACAACTGAAAATATTAACATTGCACATTGTGATATAAGTCTGTTAAAGTGTTGAACATTTGTCCAAATGTTTCTCTTTCAATACTGAACTGCTTTCTGAGTTTAAAAATGATTGTTTAAGTTTTTAAGAATAGGAATAAGTTATTGTTTATCAAGAAAATCAGATGTTTGCAACCTTTTCACTTGTTAATTTAGTGTATTTTCTCAATAATGGATTTATTTTTACTTTGATGCTGCTGTGAATATAAATGTGCATTATTTGTTATGTGAATGTTCAAGCATGAGTAAAATTCTTTATTAAATGTTCTCATATTATCTGGTAGGTATTTCATCTATGAATGCAATCAGTTTCATCATTTCTTATTTACTGAATGTTTTTTTTAGTTTCTCCTTTTGAATGAATTTAGACTTTTAGACAGTGTCCTGCCGCCACCTACTGGGTTGTTTTAATGTAATATCTTTATACATTTTACCCTAATTAATAATAAGTTACAAATAATTTCATGATCTAATAATACTGCATTTTAATCTTATAATTAAAATCCAATCTTCTTATTGTTAGAAAACAGCCGTTGTGACAATCTAACAATATCTGTATACAGCTGACTGGGTGAATTCTCAGAGGAGTTCTGTGTAGGTGGAAGTAAAGATACACTGCATGGAGTAAAACCGGACACGGCATGACGTCATGTGAAAAGGATCTATTGGGCCAACGAGCTCTGATGTTAACCCGATTCAGCATTTAGAGCGTACTCACACTATGTACAGTTGCCTTGAACTGTTTCGAAGCACGTTTGCATCCGAGCCGAAGCACACTTACGTCATTGATGATGCGATGTCCAGTTTAACAGAAGAGAAGCACTCTCGCAGTGGAGATTTCTTTAGTTATATCATTTTAGTCACTTGATATCCAGTGACACACAGTTATCAGTCACTTTTGACACTCATAAGTAATCTAAAAGTCATCATGCTGCAGGATTTAGGAGGTTTGCTGAAGGTGCAGCTGTCATGCAGTGAGGGGTTTGCGTCTTTAATTATCGACAGTTTGCGTTTATTGACCAGTAAGAATGATTAATAAATTCATATGAAGCAGTCCCTTAAAAGTCACGTCTCGTCTTCAGTTTAGGGCTCAGGCGTGCTTTGCACTTACACTACAAGCGTACTGCGCCAGAGCCCAAGTGAACTGCACTCTGGCACACCTCTTCCCACCGGGCCAGGGCGGCCAACTGAACCGCGCCTGAGCCCGATTCAGAACACTCACACTTCTCAAATGAACTGGGAATTGCGCTTGGGCACGGTTCTAATAGCATAGTGTGAGTGCGCCCTTAGAATCAGCTTTGGCTGAAGAGAGAGCTCTGATTGGTTATTCAGCAAGGAATCAGAGCGTGAGAACAAACATTCGAAGTGACACACATACAAGTAAACAATTCAATTCAAGGAACACAGGCTGTAATTTTGCTACATTTCTCAAATATTTGCAAACAATATATATTTTCAGACTATCAGACATATTTGTAGGAGCAAATGCCTCCACGGTGAGTGGAAATTACTGTGATAATGGTACTAAATGCCGTTTTATCTTTTTTTGATTGGGATTGAGAAAACAGACTACTGCCACTCATAGGTGCGAAAAGACACATCTTCTTGCACAGATGCAGAATGTGATCATTTACTTCAGTCGGCTACTGTCTGTCTGGTGTCCAACACACTTGGTTTTAATCTAGTGTTAGTTGTTTGGTGTTGATTTGGTGTCCCGGCCCTTAGATCCATCCTAGGTCAAAAAACAGTTTAAAGTTTGCAAAACATATGGTCCTAAAGCTAGTGTTCATACATTTGGTTTCTCTAAACACCTTCTTTTTGAAAGACTACTCTGATTTGATTGGTGGTCAAATATCCCAATCTGTTGTGATTGGTCATACTACTTGCAGTGTGTCTGAAACAGCATTTCCAAATGTCACCTCTGTTAGCGTTCTCAGCACACAATAAAAAAAAAGTACTCAAACCCTTCTAAGCCTCAGAATGCTTTCACAAGTAGCCAGTGAACCATTAGTTAAATGACGACTCAGTTCAGAATCGATTCTGTCATTTGGTAGACAGTAATTCCATTTGTTGAGCACTTAAATCTTTGAAACTTTGCAGACCTTTTACATTTACAGACAGCTTTTTAACACTCTCCATGAAATGTAATACCTGATAAAAGCATAATGAGGTACTTAGTATTTTGAAGAATGCTGTAAACCAGTAGCCATTAGCTGTTTCCATAAAAAGATGTGAATTAGATTTAGGCGCAAAACTGGAATAATGCATAAAATATTAGTGAATCAATGACGTAAATACTCTATCAACAGGAAAAGTGGAATTTGCTGTTGTAGAAGAAGCAAATTTAGACCTTTTTCTTATACAATAAATGACTTGCACTTTAGAAGATGAATACAAAATGCAATGAACACATGGTACAGTAGCTTTTCGAAGCATTTGGGAGCTCTTTGGGAGCACAGTCGCTCAAGACATTTCTGAGAGGTAATAATACTGAACCACTTTGATGACACACTTTAGCTAAGTCATTTTAGAATGACCAAAACACCATTTTAGATGTTTTACAATGTGTTCAGTCTGCTGGTTTGCCCATTAATGTCCTATTGTGCCTATTTTTATCACATGATCTGTTAAAACAAAAGCACATGACTTTTTATCATTCTCATATTGGAATGTATTCAGTAAATGTGTTTCCATTGTAGTTTATGTTTTCTTATCGGATAAAAAGTTCATCCTACTCAGTTCATTTTCAAAATGTATGAGCATCTTGGATTTTCACAAAGCATTAAAATTAATGTGCAAAAATATAGGTGGATGGAAACAAAGCTACTGACTTCCATAGTACTTTGATCCCAACATGATGCCAACCTTTAGATGCTAACATGATTTTCCAACATTCTTTAAAATATATTATTTTGTGTTCAGCAGAAGATAGATAAAGAGTTACAGAAATCACTGGCTGTGCTGTTTTGCCAGTGCAGAGAAATCTTGGCACTAGATGGCACTGTTGGCAATCAAACTATTCCTCTTAATCGCCTCAGGTCAACAGTGATAGAAGAGTGATTTAGACAAAAGGCCACCAGCCTCTTTCCTTGAAAATGGACTCTTTCATCAAATCAGTTATTTTATCTAGTCTTGATAAGCAAAAGCTCAGAGTCATAGAGTAGCTAAAAGGCAGACAGCAGGTTTCTCTGTGTAACACAAATGAGTCTGGATCTCCAGATGCATAGAAGTTTGTTTTAGTCAGGCATAGTGTAATCTAATGCAAATTATAAAATAAGGCATCATCCAAAAGTCTGGCATCAAAGGTGAAAGTGCTATATTTTTCATTGAATACACTGTGCCTTAAAAGTTTGAGGTAATAACGATTTTATTTTATTTCAATTTATTTTTTAAAGCAAAAATGGATCAGACCGCTTCACAGTGACAGTGAAAGATTTCTTAAAACTTTCTATCTACTTTTAGAATTTTATTGTATTTACAGTAGCTTGCCCACCTTTTTGCTTTATTGACAGCAGTGCTTGAGTTGATGATGCAGAAAATTAGTGATTAGTGACCACAAAATAGTCCAGAATAGCAAGTATTTAATATTTTATGTCTAAAGTGTTTAGATTTTTTAAACAAAAATCTTTGGTGTGTCTGGAGTTCATTTGAACACTATTGAACACCAAACAGATATTTAATTGCCATTTAGTGTTCAAATAAACTCCAGACACACCAGAAGATTGTCACCCTGAGAAGGCAGGTTTTGCCAAAATGTGTAGGTGCAGTGCAAAAAATTTTTTTTTAATAATAACCTAATAAATAGTTAATAAATAAATAGTTATTAAAGGCTTTTTAACTTTTCAATTACTCCCTGAGTGCCTTGGACTTACGAATTTAACTGTATTTTTTATTATATTTTGCCCTTCAAACCATTATGTTTTTTTATCCATTTATCTGCAAAAAAAATTTTTATATATATTTTAAAGGTTCAAGACACCCTGGAGTACTTTCTTTAAAATTGTATCAGATTTGTGTGTGTTGAGTATCACTTAAGACAATGTTAGCACTTGTCAGCTTTAATTGTGGAGAAAACTTGATAATTTTGAGCTTTTGTCAGCTAATTTCATCATCCGGGTTTTAAATAATTATTGGGGTGGGATCACAATCGGGAACGTAGCGTGAATCTGCTAGTGGAGTGATGATGCGTTAGTCTCATTATTATTCATAGCTGAGTTTTCTTATCCTATGAGAAGACCCTGCTTCTTAATTATTCATGACTGCACGTGTTTTCAATGACAGACTATATGTACAGATCACAGATTTGCCAAGTCTGCAAAGTGCACGACACGCAGTATTTAGCCATTCATGAAGGGTCGTATGTGTTTGTTTCTATGATCCACGGTGTTTGTTGCATGGCTTTCTCTGCAAGGCCGTCAGGGCCGATACATCAACCTGTTTGTGTGCAGCAGGCCTTGTCGGGAGAGCTGTATGAGAATTGGAGAATGGCGGACTTTGTTTTTTATCAGTTGAGTTTGTTACCATTCAGACACATCGCCATGCTGCCATGTTCGCACATGTTAAAAATCTTCCAGATTACCGGCAGTGCTAATGGTTGGAATAGATAGGCAAAGAGACATGCTGTACTGCTATCCATATTGTCTGCATTCAGACCCAGGATTCAGGAGAAGAGAAGTCTATTTATAGTGTTTATATAAACAGGATTATCTTTATAATAATAAAACAAATCATGGTTATATATTATTTAAAATTACAAACAGACTATTGTAGATGTAGGCATTAAATTACTTACTGTAAACTACACAGTGCATCCGGAAAGTATTCATAGCGCTTTACCTTTTCCAAATTTTTTTGTTACATCCTTATTCCAAAATGGATTAAATTTATTTATTTCCTCTAAATTCTACACACAATACCCCATAATGAAAAAGTGAAAAAAGATTTTTTGAAATTGTTGCAAATTTATTAAAAATAAGAAACCTGAAAAATCACATGTACATAAGTATTCACAACCTTTGCCGTGAAGCTCTAAATTGAGCTCAGGTACATTCTGTTTCCACTGATCATTCTTGAGATGTTTCAACAGCTTAATTGGAGTTCACCTGTGGTAAATTCAGTTGATTGGACATGATTTAAAAAGGCATACACCTGTCTATATAAGGGTCTATATAAGGTCCCAGGGTTGACAGTGCATGTCAAAGCACAAACCAAGCAAGAAGACAAAGGAATTGTCTGTAGACCTCAAGATAGGCTTGGCTGGAGGCGCAAGGCTGGAGAATGGTTACAGTGGCCTCCATTATCCGTAAGTGGAAGATGTTTGGAACCACCAGGACTCTTCCTAGAGCTGGCCAGCCATGTAAGCTGAGTGATCGGGGGAGAAGGGCCTTAGTCAGGAAGGTGATCAATAACTCGATGGTCACTCTGTCTGAGCTCCAGCATTCTTCTGTGGAAAAATGAAAACCATCTGTGTTCTTCTTACAGAAGGACAAATATCTGTGGAGCAATCCACCAATCAGGCCTGTATGGTAGAGTGGCCAGACGGAAGCCACTCCCCGCCTGGAATTTGCCAAAAGGCATCTGAAGGACTCTCAGACCTCCTTTTCTCAAAATTATCTGGTCTGATGAGACTAAAATTGAACTCTTTGGAGTGAATGCCAGGTGTTACGTTTGAAGAAAACCAGGCAATGCTCATCACCAGACTAATACCATCCCTACAGTAAAGCATGGTGGCAGCATCATGCTGTGGGGATGTTTTTCAGAAGCAGGTACTGGAAGACTAGTCAGGATAGAGGGAAAGATGAATGCAGTGATGTACAGAGACATCCTAAATGAAAACCTGCTTTAGAGTGCTCTTGATCTCAGACTGGGGCGACGGTTTATATTCCAGCAGGACAACGACCCAAAGCACACTGTCAAAATATCAATGGAGTGACTTCACAACAACTCGGGTGAACGTTCTTGCGTGGCCCAGCCAGAGCCCAGACTTAAATCCTATTGAACATCTCTGGAGAGATCTGAAAATTGCTGTACACTATCGCTTCCCATCCAACCTGATCAAGCTTGAGAGGAGCTGCAAAGAGGAATGAGCAAAAATTCCCAAAGACAGGTGCGCCAAGCTTGTAGCGTCATATTCAAAAAGACTAGAGGCTGTAATTGCTGCCAAAGGTGCATCAACAAAGTATTGAGCAAAGGCTGTGAATACTTATGTACACGTGATTTTATTTTTAATAAATTTGCAATAATTTCAAAAAAAAAAATTTTCACATTGTCATTATGGGGAATTAAGTGTAGCATTTTGAGGAAATAAATTAATTTAATCCATTTTGGAATAAGGCTAACATAAAAAAATAAAAATAAAAAAATGTGGAAAAAGTGAACTGCTATGAATACTTTCCGAATGCACTGTAAAATCATGTAGAATCATGTCATGTCTCCTCACATTTTGTATCTTATTTTTTTTTTAACTAGAGCTGGTGAGCCAACTGACAAAAGCCCTTCCTTCCCACTGCTCTGCCGGCCACGTCCACTGCTCCGTGTGCTCGCAGCTCTCCCCGCAAATCATGGAGCATTTTTTGAAAAAATTGACTTGAACTGAAAGATGGGGTTTCATGACCCTTTAATACATAAAGTCCTGAACAACTTAAGTATGTTGTTTCAATTTGAAATAAATAGCTACAGTATACTGGTTACATTGTACAATGATGGAACATTATTTTTCCCATATTTCTCCATTTTATTTAGACATTTTATTTGCTGTAATATGCTCTCCAAGTATATAGACTCACTCTCATCCTTGACCCACTAGCACCATGACTAAAGGTGTTTCAGCAGTCAATAATTCACACCTTTTTTCAGAACCCAATGAAACTATCAAAATGAATACTTCATCCAGACCTCCACAACATGTTATTTAGAGTATAAAGTCATTTGAATAAACTATTTACCCAGCATTCCTGCTCCAGCTCGAGACGAGTCAGGGGAGCCTTCTCCACCATCCTTGCTCTTGAAGGAGGTGAAGAGGTGTTTGCACAGTTCCTCGGGGATGTCATTCTCAAGGTAGGTGGTCATGAAGAGCTGGAAGCCCTCATAATCGATGGGCTGCAGGAGACAAGAGGACAAATGATCAGAAATGTGAAGCGAGCGAGATGAAATAAAGCTGTGAATAAGCAGCTCCTTCTCCTTTATCTGTTCATCCGAAAGAATGTTCCTGTCTCAGGGCATGAACGACACGCTCAAGCATTTGGACACACAGCAACAGAAATACAGAGGGAGCCCACTGACACACACTGAAGTACAGTAAAACATTTATATTCTGCTCATAGAAGCAAAATCATCAGAGGTTACACTCTAAAAATGCTGAATTGTTTCAACCCAGTTTCGAGTCAAATTTAAACAAAGGTCCTGTTTACACCTGCTCACTTCATGCATTTTCTCTGAGCGGACAGCTATCTGATTTGTGAAAACTGTTTAATTTACATTTGGCTAAATGGATATAAATCTGAATCTAATCTTTAAATCTGCAATTTGTAGGTTATATCAGCTAAAGCACCGAATATACATAATTTTCTATAATTATTATTCTAAAATTTTATATATATATAATAGTTGAAGTCAGAATTATTACCCCCTTGAATTATTTTTTCGCCAATTTCTGTTTAACGGACAGAAGATTTTGTTCAACACATTTCTAAACATAATAGTTTTAATAGCTCATTTCTAATAACTGATTTATTTGATCTTTGCCATGATGACAGTAAATAATATTTGACTAGATATTTTTCAAGACACTTCTATACAGCTTAAAGTGACATTTAAAGGCTTAACTAGGTTAATTAGGTTAACTAGGCAGGTTAGGGTAATTAGGCAATGTATTGTATAATGATGGTTTGTTCTGTAGACTATCGAAAAGAAAATGAGCTAAAAGGGGCTAATAATTTTGTCCCTAAAATGTTTTTAAAAAAATTAAAAACTGCTTTTATTCTAGCCGAAATAAAGCAAATAAGACTTTCTCCAGAAGTAAAAATATTATCAGACATACTGTGAAAATTTCCTTTCTCTGTTAAAAATCATTTGAGAAAAATTTAAAAAAGAAAAAAAAAAAAAAATCAAAGGGGGGCTAATAATTCTGACTTAAACTATATATATATATATATCAAGTTGAATGTTTTGATAACTTCATGTGTATTTTGCCTGCACTAATGGCTCACGATTCAGGTATGTACGCTGTACGTTATAGTGACTGACTGTAATGCAATGTACTATAAAAATGTAATTTGTCAGATGCATTAGTTGCAGAATTTTAAAGCAGTTTATTGATTTAAATGCTTCTTATTAGATATTACATAATTCAATGTGACTATGCATGGCTTTATGGAGAGGTTTTTTATTCATTCATTCATTTTCTTTTTGGCTTATTCCCTTTAATAAACAGGGGTCGCCACAGCGGAATGAACCGCCAACTTATCCAGCATAAGTTTGTTCTTATTAAGAACTAAGTGAACACTAATAGCAAGTTAACACAACTAACTATTCTGAGTCAACAATACTGAAGTTTACTTTATTAAGAAGTTGTCAATACAAACTGTTTTAAGTTACGCTCACTTAAAATTAATACACTACTTTACTTATAAATCAAGTAGCTCAAAGTTGTAAATATATAATACTGTAAGTCAGGATTACTTGAATATATTTAGTTTAACAACTTAATGTGCTAAAAAGTTGGGATAACTTTTTTTATATTGTAAGGTGAACAAACTTATTCATAAGTTAATTCCACTTTTATTGATTAGAACAGCTATTGCTTTATACAGTGTACGACCTACTAACTACAGTTTACCTTAAAAACATGTGATGCAACCGAAGTAGGAACAAACTTGGTTATAAATGGTAAAAAATATATCCGTAAAATTTACGAAAAAAAACGGCAGTTGTGGTTGCCAGAACTTTACCGTTAAAAATACGGTACAAACCGTAAAACTAATTTCTCATTTTTACGGTAAACTACCGTATTTCATTAATTTATAGAGGAAATATGTCTGTTTTTTGAATTACCAACATCTACACATCTTTTGTTACACAGTTAGACATGTTAGCACACCCATATGCAGGTGGTTATGAGTAAGTTACATAATGAACTAAAGCTCATCACAATCAACTTTTCCCACAAGCAGAAAAGCGTATCAGTGGATAGAAGGTGCTCAGTGTCATTCACACGTCTACTAAACACCAGTATGGTAACATGCATAAAATTAAAGTCATGAAATAAACATTGTTTATCAACATTAGATGTAACATAAATCTCTAATGTACATCACTGATGGGGAAACTACTAAAAAGATCCATAGTAATGTCAACAAAAAGCATAAAAAGTGGTGTGCTATACAGGGAATTCTGGAAAAGTCAATTTACGGTTATTCGCCGTATATATTAAGGAAACATGCCATTACCAGGCTACGGATTTGTACTGTAGCATTTTTACAGTTTTTTACCGTTGAAATCACGGCCATTTTTTACAGTAGCTACTAAGTGTGGACTTTACACTTAGCCCCTATAGTGTGGACTTTACATTCCAGTTAAAGAAAGAGCTTACAAACAGCTGGTGCAACCCTCACAATCAGATGGCTATCCGATCTGAAAAAAAAATGCATGAAGTGAACAGATGTAAACAGACCCAAAGTGTCACGTCTGTCCTGTACCTTCCATTTATTGATCTGATTAATCTGCAATTGTTTGCTTGTTAAAATTAAATTCCTCTGGTCTTCATCTGATCTTGAAACAACCCAGTATTTTTTTTTTTTTTGAGTGTGCAAAAACACCATGATGAAAAGGCTGTTAATACATTTTAAAGTAGCACAGACACACAGCTCACATTGAAAAGCCCCGGGCGCAACCTTTGACCGTCAGGAGACATTATTGCCCACTTTCTGGTTAGGCATGCAGTCTGTAGACACACTGAACCACAGAACATGCAAACCCAGAAGTTGACAGCTTACTTGGTTGAGCACATCTTGCTTCTGTGTGGCAGTCAGAGATATATGGAGAGGGTAGAGGAGAGACGGGTTATATATACACTGAAGCGCTGGTTTTGTGCAGAGGGATCAGTGATCGGTGTTAGCTTTCAGATCCTCTGCTCCTCTGACACTCAATGAATTCACATTATTCCATCTTCAGTGCTGTAAGGCATTAGTCCTTTGCTTTAGCTTAATGCTGTTCTGCAGGTTCGGTGGCAAGAGAATCACCTGGTCCATTTGCATAATATGGATTTACAAATTTAAGGTAATAATTTGCTTTTGGTAACAAAATGGAAGAGTAAAAATTAAACTGTGCAATAAAAGATTAAATATGGGACATTTAGCCTTTAATAAAAGCTATTTTAATAACTCAAAGGTTAGAATAGCAGGGGGAAATATGAAACTACATTAAACTACTGAAAGGGCTGGTAAGTTCTCACCAGGGGTGCACTTAGTTATATAAAAAAAATCTTGTATAATAAATAAACAAACAAATAAAAAAAAGAAATATATAAATAAATATATGAATAAATAAACATAAATAAATAAATACAAATCAATAAATATAAATAATTACAAATAAATAAATATAAATAAATAAATAAATAAATAAATACAAACAAATAAACAAAAATAAACAAATAAATAAATATAAACAAACAAACAAACAAATAAACAAATAAAAAATAAATAAATACATATATAAATAAATAATTAAATGAAAAAATACAAATACAAACAATTAAATATAAATAAATAATTACAAATAAATAAATAAATAAATATAAATGAATAAATATAAATAAATAAATACAAATAAATAAATAAATATAAATAAATAAACAAATAAAAACAAATAAATAAATAAAAACAAACAAACAAATAAATAACTAAACAAATAAATAATTACAAATAAATAAATAAATAAAATACAACTATATAAATAAATATGCATATATAAATAAATAAATAAACAAACAAATAAATAAATAAATAAATAAATGAATAAATAAATAATACATACATACATACATACATACATACATACATACATACATACATACATACATACATACATACATACATACATACATACATACATACATACATACATACATACAGTTGAAGTCACAATTATTTGCTCCCCTGTTTATTTTTTTCCCCCAATTTCTGTTCAACGAAGAGATTTTTTTAACACATTTCTAAACATAATAGTTTTAATAACTCATTTCTAATAACTGAATAATGAATAATATTTTACCAGATACTTTTCAAGACACTTTTTTTTTACAGCTTAAAGTGATATTTAAAGGCTTTACTAGGTTAATTAGGTTAACTAGGCAGGTTAGGGTAATTAGGCAAGTTATTGTAAAATGATGGTTTGTTCTGTAGACTGTGAAAAAAATATATAGCTTAAAGAGGCTAATAATTTTGACCTTAAAATGTTTTTTAAAAATTAAAAAATGCTTTTTTTCTAGCCGAAATAAAACAAATAAGAATTTGTCCAGAGGAAAAATTATTATTAGACATACTGTGAAAATTTCCTTGCTCTGTTAAACATCATTTGGGAAACATTTAAAAAAAGAAAAAAAAATCAAAGGGGGGCTAATAATTCTGACTTCAACTGTACATACATTAATACATACATACATGCACACAAACAAACAAACATACATACATACAATAGAGGAGAAAACACTGAGCATGTCTGTCAATTGTTTACATGTCTGTAATATTTTAGTGAAGGGTTCAGTAGTGAAGTGTAAGAGGTGATAACATTCACAGCTGGAAAAGGCTTAAGGGTCTGCAAAGGCTGAGCAGACGCACAGCAAAAACAGGAAGGTAAAAGTAACTGAACCCAAATGACTCACTTTGTCTCGGTATTAGCAAACATGTTTGTATGTTTTGGTGGAGTGAGAAGCAGCGTAACAGCCATATCTGTAAGAGGAACTTCCTGCCTGACATTCAAACATGTAGAACACAGAGACTGAGGCAGTATCAAATAATGCAAGAAACAATGAACAGTTTATTTAAACTTTCCCTGCCGCCACAGACACTCTTCCTTTCACAAAGGTTACAGAGTCACTGTAATTAATCTGTTAACTGTCTTCCCCTTTTTTAACAACTTAAATGGTTGTTATACAGGAATGCATTATAATAAAAAAATGCAGGAACATTTAGCGGATTATTAAATAATATTTATTAAATAATTATTAAATATATAATAAGTGAAAGAACTTTTAAAGTTTTATAGTAAGGGAAATGTATTATACTAAGCATTTATTTTACAAATATAAATATTGTACAAAATAGTTTGGAATCTATCATTTCTATTAAATGAGATCATAGAGTAATACATTTGTACCAATACTATTTGTACCAAATGATGACTGTTCCACCTGACCTAAAACACTCCAGACTTCATTCAACCCAGTGGAAAGTATTTTAACACTAAATCATTTGTGCCCTGTATAGTGGACTACAGTTTTATGCAAAAGTTTGGGCACCCCTGATAATTATCATAATTTTAAGCCATAGTCTGCTGACCTTACAAATCAGCAGATTAATTTGGATATATTTTATACCCTATGGAAAAAGCAACATCTAACATAAGCTTTATTTAATCAACAGACATAATGCATTTTAATCATAACAAAAACAGACAGGTGCAAAAATTTGGGCACTCCAAAAGAATAATGACATCAATATTTAGTCTTTTATTTTGCTGAAATAACAGTAGATGTTTATTATAGCAAACAATAAGCCCCTGAATTCTTGCTGAAGGCATTTTGGGCCATTCTTTCAAATCAATCCATAGATTTTTGATGATGTTCGAGTCTGAAGACTGGAATGGCCATTCTAAATGATTGTATCGTGTATGAGCATGAATTGCTTGGCAGATCTGGAACTGTGCTTTGGGTCATTGTTCTGCTGAAACATCCAACCCTGCCGTAACTTCAGGCTCTTGATTTATTCTTGAACATTGTTCTTAAGAATCTGCTGATACTGGGTGGAATCCATGCGACCTTCAACCCTGACAAGGTTTCCAGTACCAGTGCTTGCCACACATCTGCACAGCATGATGGACTCTCCACTATATTTCATAGGGAGCTGGTTCTGCTCCTGGAATGCAGTATTCTTTTTCCACCATGCAAATTGTCTGTGGTTGTGACTAAAAAACTCGATCTTAGCTTCATCTGTCCACAGTATTTTTTTTTTCAAAATGATTTAGGCTTGTCCAGATGAGCCTTTGCATACCTAAATTGACTTTGATTGGCACAACGCAGACTTTACCCTTCCTTTGAGCTGTTCTTTGTGTAGAGTGCGCTTGACTGTGGAACAATGCACAGCTCAATGACATTATCAGCAGCAAGATGTTTCTGGAGCTCTTTGGAGGTGGTCTGTGATCATTCTAACCATTCTTCGCCTTTGCCTTTCAGATATCTTTCTTGGCCTACCACATCTTTCCTTCACAAGAACTGTTCCTGTGGCCTTCCATTTGCTTACTATATTTCTAACTGTGGAGATTTTAAAACTTTGTGATAGCTTTTTGTATCTTTCTCCTTATTCATGTTGATAAATTATTCCAATTTTAGGTCATTATGAAGTTCTTTTGAGGTTCCCATGTTGCTTCCTTCTGGCTCACAATATGAAGAAACACAACTAGCAATCAGCTGTTTTAAAAATCTTTTTCATGATTGGTTGCACTTGTGTTAGAACTGTTTATGGAGTCACTCAAATCAATTTTGTGTTGTAACCAATCAGCATTAAGTGACTACAGGTTTTGAAATCCACACAAAAGAGAGGGTGCTCAAACTTTTGCACAGCCTTTTTTTCAGTTTCAATTTAATTTCACACATATCAACACTGCTACGCTACGGATTTCTGTCTGAAAAACATAACATTATCTAGCTTTCTCTAGAAACTGTATGGCATATCACATTACTATGCAGCCACAGAGGGGTGCCAAAACCTTTGCATAAAACTGTCTCAAATGGCACACTATACACTATGCAATCATGCACTATGTACTTATGCACTTACACACTCAGCAGCATAGTATATGTATGTAGTGTCGTCCCAAATAGAGCACTAATGTTTTTTTTTTCAAATTCAAACTGTTTCCCTGATGACGTTTGACGGTCTCCAAATCAGTGAAATAAATGACCAAACTATCAAATAATACCTGCAGTGAGTATAACCGCATTCACCATCGGGAGGCGCTATAATCACTCTCGTAGGAGAATTTTGCTTTCACTGTCCAAAGTAAATAAAGTTATCCAACAAGTGTGCCCGATGGCTCCGCCCCTTCCGCTACGTGAGCAAACCTGCGGTTGTTGAGTGCGTATAGTGTCCATCATTACACACTTCATTTTACCCGCTGAATGAAGACAGTAATTATGTGAGCAAGAACAAGAATATCAGCCACAGCTCATGCATTTGTCATCAAGCCATCAGCTTGTGCTCACTACATTTGTGCAGAATTGTTCAGCCAGGCTGTGGATTTTAATCTCAAAAACAGGTGACCATTGACTTGCATTTGAACAATCGTCAAGGACCGCAGGTTTAGCTAAATGTTTTCTTTAATGTTCTACTGAAGAAAAAAATCGACATCTTCAATGGCTTGAGAGCAAGTAAATTAATTGTAAATGTAACTTTTTGACACATATACTGTACATACAATGCAGGTAAAACATCCTTCAGATTCTAGAAAGCATTTGATTTGACAGAATATCTAATGAGAAGCAAACGTGCAGAGTGACATCATAAAAACACTGACCCATATTTCTGGATTTGAGAAAATTTTGATTTGGTGAAATTTTATTATAAAATTATTATAAATAATTATTATAAATTCAATTAATATTTATTATAAGCGTTGATGTTGTTTTGCAGAACATCAGCTTATAGATAAACGTGACTCACGTATTCTCTTTAAAACTTTTGAACAATCCAAAATTTATGATTATAAAAAGTAAGAAAGGGAAAAAAGCACTACAAAATGTGCGCGAAATTTACTATAGACGAGCACTTAAAAGAGGTTGCAGTGAAGAATATTTACAGCCCAGACGCAGTCAGAAGTTCAATCTGGGCTGTATAGATGAGTGAAATACAGTGCTCTGTCACTGCTAGCACTGATGGCATGTCACCTCCATTTTGCGATACCTCCAAGTTTATGATTTAAAGGTGGTGAACTAATGAACAATGTGAAGCATGCATTGTCACACCATAGCCAACCTGGCGTCAGCTTCAGACCCATTAAGTGCCATCGGTGCTGATTCTCTATTGATTCAGCCGAGGCTCTGGGTCACAACCTGTGGCGCCAGACCCCGAGCAGCCTCTTATTTATGTCAGTGCGGAGGAGAGAGGAGAAATATAATGGTGACACTCCATAAAGCAAATTATAGATGCGGCTGCCTGCTGGCTTTGTTGTCACGGCAACGTGATGCATGGGCTTTATGATGTCAGCAAGGACCTTCTCTAATAGCAGGCGATATCTGGCCACTTGGTTTCGGGGATGACTAAGCATTTCCTGTAATGACTTGAGGCCTGAGTCAGGTTGTATTGGTGTTCTGTCAAGTCACAGCCAGAAGCTCCGCTGCCTCTAAACAGATCATTTAATCAGGTGAGATCACGCCCGGCCCACACTGTCATTACATACCTGCTCAGGGTTGTACTTGGAGAGGACACCATTTCCGTGAAATTCTTCCAGGACATCTTTAAGCTTCTTGGAGGAATCTGTGCAAGAGAGAAAACCATTACAAGGGAAATTATTGGGTAAGCAGTACAACTGTTTACAGTATATTGTGTAAGTGTGGATCAGCCTAAGAGATCATTTCAAATTTATTCTTGACTTTCTGAATTTGTGAAGTTAAATATTCATTACTGAGATGATATCAAACAATCCATATTTTCAGAACATAATTGTATATACACACACAGACGCACGCACGGATGCACGCACGCACACACACACATTTTATATATACAGTGTTCAGCATATATAAGGACTGTACACCCCTCACAAGTCTATCTTTTAAATTCATATTTTTAATAGGAAGCTATACAATATTATATTTGTGCAGATACATTAAATTAGTCAGTACTGAAGCCAAATCTGGAGCTCATCTAACAAAATAACTTACAATAACAGTCCAAAACTAAAAAATTATGTTATAGAAAATATTAAATACAATTTTTTTTAAAAAGAGGAAAAATCAAGTGTAGCAAAAAAATTTGAACAAAAAAAAAGTTGCAATTTTGTAGGTTGTAATTTTTTTTGCAATATTTTGCTTGAATTTAATTATATTGGCTTTCTATTTCTAATATGTTTGGTGACTCAAATATAATTTTAATAAATATATTTGTTTAATATTTCTGTTTTGTTTAAATGCACCAAAATACATTGCCTATATTCACTGAGAAATGGATAAAAATATTCCTTTTCAAAATGGGGTGTATTCAGTTATGCTAAGCACTGAAAAATGCATACATTATACATATAACACTTCACAATATGGTTCCAGTAGTTTATGTACACTTACATGAACAAACAATGAACAATACATTAAATGCAGTATTTATTCATCTTTGCTAACATTAGTTAATGAAAATAAAGCAGTTCATAATTTTGTGCCACTGTTTTTGACTGTTTGGTGCCACCTTTACCTAAATAACACACAGGTTAGTGTATGATCCATTCAGCCATTTTCATTTCTGTCAGCCTTTATTTAAAAAGTTAATAAACTATTTAGAATAAACATTTTTTTTAGTACAATAAAGCCATCAGTCTTATACAACAGTTATAAGGCTTTAATCTGCAATGACAACCACATGGATGAACTTTATTTCTTAAATAATAAGCATAAATTTGAATACTAATAATTCATTAGGAAATGTAAAACTACAATTTATAAATGGTGTGCAAGTGTTGTTCATTTAATTAAATTAACTAAAATTAACTAATGGAACCTTATTGTAAAATGTTAGCCACACGCCAATTTAATGGGTTACAATATGGAATATTCATATTGATCTACTGTCATTTCTGCAAATAAATCATCTAAATGATAAGAATCTTATAAAATAAATAAACGATTACACATATGAACCTATTAATGCCAAATCAATTCAAACAATAATAACGTTTAAATGGTATGCTTGTATATTTATTTATTGCTCTCTATTTAAATGGAAATATTAACATACGCTACATTTTAAAGGTTTAATGTCAGTAAGTGTTTTTTTATTTAAGGTTTGATTTAAAATGTTTGAATAAAAGTTTCAGTCTAAACAATTACGTCACAAAAGACTAGTTAGACTTCTGAACTTTCTTTTCATCTCAAAATACAAACAATATTAAGCTTAACAACATTTGCCAATTGACAATAATAGTTTCTTAGTCAGCACATAATTTAATTAGAATATATTCTGAAGTATCAATGGATGCTTACGACTAGAATAACGACTGGTGTAAAAAAAAAATAGAAATCGCGAACGTTAATTCCTCCACTTAAGGTTTAAGGTTTGTTTTCCGCATAGCAATGCCAAGATTGAATTGTTGCAGAAATTACTGTATATCTACTGTTTATATTAAAACAAAATACAAAAAAGCTAAATAAAATTAAAATTAAATACAAAGTTGCAGAAATAAACAACCAGCGACCACTCATTAAAGATCAAAATTGGTAAAAACGCAATTTATTAAAAGTCTCTAAGTCTCCATGTTATTTTCATTAAACAGTCTAATGCCCAAAGAATGGTGGAACAAATACATGGTTTTGCCCTTGTTTGATTTAGTGTTTGATTTCTTTGCTTCCTGAGGAACCGACCAGTTTTTTCACCTCTTGTTGGAGGAAGTAGATCAAAAAGAGGATGATCACTCTGTGCCATTTCTTGTATTAATATTATGGTGGCTCGCTCTCTTGTAAAGCCGGTTAAGATACTGATATGTTTGTAAATTTGTGGATGATTTGTCTTACTCTCTTTAGCGCATTATCTAGTGTGTATATACAGTTGAAATCAGAAATATTAAACCCCCTTTTCTTCTGGAGAAAGTCTTATTTGTTTTATTTTAGCTAGAAAAAAATGAGTTTTTAATTTTTTAAAAAACATTTTAAGGTCAAAATTATTAGCCCCTTTAAGCTCTATTTTTTTAGATAGTCTACAGAACAAACCGTCTTTATACAATAACTTGCCTAATTACCCTAACCCGCCTAGTTAACCTAATTAACCTAGTTAAGCCTTTAAATGTCACTTTAAGCTGTATAGAAGTGTTTTAAAAATGAAGGATAAAATAAATCAGTTATTAGAAATGAGTTATTAAAACTATTATCTTTAGAAATGTGTTGAAAAAATCTTCTCTGTTAAACAGAAATTGGGAAAAAAAAATAAACAGGGGGGCAAATAAATCAGGGGGTTTAATAATTCTGACTTCAACTGTCTATATTATTAATGTCAATAATGGGCGCCACAGTGGTTTAGTGATTAGCACTGTCGCCTCACAGCAAAAAGGCTGCTGGTTCGAGTCCTGGCTAGGTCAGTTGACATTTTTGTGTGAGTTTGCATATTCTCCCCATGTTTGCTTAAAAAATCCGCCGAGTACTCCGGTTTCCCCCACAGTCCAAAGACATGGGGTATATGAAAGTGGGTAAACAAAATTGGCCATAGTGTATGAGTGTGTGTGTGTGAATGTGAGGGTGTATGTGTGTTTCCCAGTATTGGGTTGCAGATAAAAGGGCATCTGCTGGGTAAAACATATGCTGGAATTGTTAGCAGTTCATTCCACTGTGACGATCCCTGATAAATCAGGGACTAGGCTGAAGGAAAATGAATAAATGAATTAATTAATAATTTCAATAATATTTCACAATATTACTTGTTTTGCTGGATTTTCTCAAAAAATTGCAGCCTTAGTGAGTCTAAAAAACTTGTTCAAAAAACAGTTTAATCTTTTACCAGATTTTGGTAAGATCGATTTGATGTAAGGTGTTGTCGTGATTTGTAAATGGCGATGAGAGTCACAAGGCATAAATCATAAGTCAACGTGTCAGCATCACTTTGCGAGCAACAAACTGAGCAACCAACAGTATACTGAGCAATCTGAAAATGATCCAAATTATCTGACTATACAAGTGGAATTAGATTCTGCAAGTTGAGGGTATACACTTGATGCATTTGCAGCGAAGACAAATAAGCTAGATTTTTGTCAAAGCTAGAAATGTAGACGGTAATGTATTGAATGTCACTTAACAACCAACATTTACTGCACTTTTTGTGTCTCCCAGTCTGAAAGGATTTATCAGTCCATTTATCTATAAATAATTACTTTATGATATTATTTTGGTGAGTCTGATTGCAAATAAATTACATTTCTAGTATATATCATCTGTAAAACAAATTAACAATGCATTCAGGATTTCCCCCAGACACACCAAACGCCATATGCTTGCTATTGGCTTGCTAAATGGTGCTTTACTGTCATAATGTCTAATTTCTTACCGTATGTCATTTTTATGAGGCTCTTTCATTAGCAAATTCACTTGAAACAGACAATGGGTGTGTTTCATGGGTTGAAACAGTGTAAATGCAAAGCCAAATGAAATGTAGTTGAAGCTACATGCATAGTTCTCCATAACATTTTGAAAAAGGACCTTGCATTTGCTGTCTAATATTGGAAACATTAGCTGTATGGTGCAATCTGACAAAACAGGCTAATTAAGCAGGGATAATAGCTGAGCAAAATGTCACCAAAGCTTATTAGCATTAGGACAGGAGAAATGAGCCTGCTGCCCCAGGCTTTTTATTTTTCTCTAAGCCTTAAATTGATTGTTAAAGACTTGTCTTCTGACTGCTGTCTGTGGGAAAGACAAGGTGCTTTCCTCATAGAAGATAATAATCTCCCCAAATATGGAATTAATTTCAGTGTCATTGACTGTCTATCTTTATTAACATTACTGCATCACATATGCTCAGTCGGTTTTAATGTTTGTAGGATTTTTAAGAAAATCTGCATTTAATAGTTATAAAATACTGACACCTCCACATAGTTTTTATTGTTCAAGAAAAAGGAAAATAAAACTATTCAAATATTATTTGGAGATTAAAATGAAGAAAAATCTCAAAAGGTAAAACAATCAATTTAATTTACAATTAATTACAATTAATTTACATAAAATTTTAAATAGGGCTGCACAGTGGCGCAGTGGGTAGCACAATCGCCTCACAGCAAGAAGGTTTCTGGTTCGAACCTCGGCTGGGTCAGTTGGAGTTTGCATGTGCTCCTTGTGTGGGTTTCTTCCGGGTTTCCCCCACAAGTCCAAAGATATGCGGTAGAGGTGAATTGGGTAGGCTGTCCATAGTGTATGTGTGTGACCGAGTCTGTATGGATGTTCCCCAGTGATGGGTTGCAGCTGGAAGGGCATCTGCTGCGTAAAAACATATGCTGGATAAGTTGGCGGTTCATTCCGCTGTGGCGACCCCAGATTAATTAAGGAACTAAACCGAAAAGAAAATGAAGGAAAATTTTAAATGATGCCAGCATCTAAAATTCATGGACAAACAAACAAACAAACAATAAATAAATGCTGTTTGTGACCACTACACAAATATAACTGATAAGAACATCACTTTACATCACTTTAACATTACATAATCACACAAACCACAGTGAAAAGTCACATTTTTAAAATTGCAAATGACTTCAAAATATAATTAAATAAATGCTACATAACATTAAAATAACATGGATGAATTAAAAAGCCACCATCTGATGTAGCTTCAACAAAAAATGTTCAATTAAAATAAAAAAAAAAAAAGAATCGTTATAGATACGAGCCAGAAACATCTAATATCGGCTATTTACAGTGGGTAGCGCTCTTGCCTCACAGCAAGAAGGTGGCTAGTTCGAGCTGACATTTCTGTGTGGAGTTTGCATGTTTTCCCCATGTTCGCGTGGGTTTCTTCCAGGTGCTCCGGTTTCCCCCACAGTCCAAAGATATGCACTATAGGTGAATTAGGTAAGCTAAATTGTCCGTAGTGTATGTGTGTGAATGGAGTGTATGGGTATTTTCCAGTGATGGGTTGCAGCTGGAAGGGCATCTGCTGTGTAAAACATATATGTACTGGAGTTGCCCTCAGTTGACAAATTTCAGGTCCAGTGTTTTTGATACACTTAATAAAGCTACTAACATACAGTAAATCTAGACCCGAACCCCTTGACAGCCCTTTTTGTTATTTCAGAGAGAGTCGACTTGACTGTTGCATCTCGCCAGGTTATTGCTTCTTCTACTCTTTTAGCTAGATGAGCCATTCTTATCAAAATGGAAACAGGTACTTCCTCCATCACATGACATGTGGATCCAAGAAATCTTTAGCTGCATAAAACTTGAGAAGTTAAGATCTTTACTTGCAGGATCTCTCAAATCTTTTTACAAGACCTGCAACTCTGTTTTAGACTATATCAAAGGCTTACCCTGTTCAGTTGATATCAGCCCTAATACACAGTAAATATCTAACAAGAGGAAATATTGACTCCTTAACGTGAACTTTTCTTTTTCTTTTCTTTTTTTACTCTTATTGTAAACTTACTCATTTATTTTATATATATATATATATATATATATATATATATATATATATATATATATATATATATATATATATATATATATATATATATATATATATATATATATATATATATATATATATATATATATATATATTTTTTTTTATTATATACATTTTTTATTAAAAATAAATATATATATTCATAATAATTCATTCATATTAATTCATAAATTTTATTTCTTTTATTTTGAGGGGATATAGGGAAAATAAGAAAACTAAGTCTGTAATTTTCTATTGTATACTACTATGTACGTACGGTCTTGTTAAACACAAATAATAATAAAAAAATCATTATTTCATTATTATTTTTTTATTTCAGTAATATTCAAAACTAACATTTTTGAACACAAATAATGGTCTGAATTGTATTCTGTTTTTCCACACATGACTTTAAAATGCTTAAAATTTTATGTACAAGTCTTACATATTACTTGTATGACTTTTTTTGTGTTGAAAATTTGTCACTACACGAACTGCCATTGTACAAAAAAGCGTCCATGTTCAAAGAGAAAAAATAACAGGTTTGTAACTGTTTGTAACTAATCCAAACATCCAAAATACTTTTCAAATCATTCACAGCACTATAGCTATAGGCACTGGGCAGATTGACAGACACTTGTGATTGAAAACCAAACTGCACCCACTACTTAATCTGAACAAAATGAGTATACCATAAACAGGTAAAACCCTGAATAAAGTGCAGTGGTGACTTCTGTGTTCGGAAAGACTGACATCACACTTTTACTATCACTCAGACAATTAAAATCTGTTAAAGTTTAGAGGTCAAAAAGAAAATCTTAGTTTTCTTGACTGAGAAACTCATTAAATGTAAAAGATGTATTAATGATTTAAAGAGAGACACCAAAACTCTAGTGTCTACTGCTTGTTTCGAACACATCTCCTTGCTAACAGATCTGTGTTATAATAGTGGAAGATCTTATTCTCATGATTGTGACTGGAGTTTCAATTAGCAACTCATTATGAAGAGATGACAGTAAAATCCATTGATTATTAATGCAACTGGATCAAAACAACTAAGTCCTTAGCAACTAGCTAAGCTTACACATTGCTCAGTGGTAAGAACTTCCCTTGAGGACAGCCTATTTTGTACGAGAGATGTTTTTTCATGTGTTTTTCTAGATTTTCTAGAGTTTCGTTTAGCCACAGGTTAACACAGTGTATTATTTCTCTTACCTCACAATTGCCACTGAAACAAGTCAGAATTGTTATATAGGATATATATGTTATATATGTGATGTAGTGCAGCTGATATTGATATTGGAGTCAGTCCAAATGTGATGGTGCTGCGCAGCTGATTGACATTGACTTCATTCGTGCTGCGCAGCTGATTGACATTGACATCACTCAATCGGCATGTAGCACCGCCTTTTTTAAAGCCTGATTGGTTGTCCCTTGGGATGCGTCACGTCCGACTCTGACGCACTTTGTTTGGGTGTCCGTCTTCGCAGCTACAGGTAGAGGCATTGTGTTCGTTCTGATAATTTTTCATTTGCTTGAATGGGCCAACGTTAAGTTACTTTTGGCATTGTTATAGTGCATTGTGGCTGTGGCATTTTTCTGGGCTGGAGTGGCTGGACGACTGTTCATTGTTGCAGGTATGTGATAGTTTTTAATTGGCTGAGTAATGGGATTTGGCAGTATTTAACCTGCGTTTTTCATGCAGTAGAGATACTAAGTCCTGCACCTCGCTGTATTTGTATACCTGACCAACAAGTGCTCAAAGCATCCGCTTTGTGCACCCATTGGTAAGTGAGGCACTTATGATTAGTGTTATCATTTTAAAGGACCATATTAATGAGTTTTGTTTGTGCCTCTCTTTAGGATTCTCCCTTGTTCTCTCTTGATCCCTTTTCTCTCAATGTCTAAATCACTTTATTAGCCCTTGTTCCTCGCTATTGCCGTGGTTATTGGAGGTCGTCTGGGCGTGTGCTACTGCTGTTATTCCACGCTGCTAATACTAACGCCGGTGTCATTGGCTATCGTACAGACGCCACCAACACAGCTGTTTAAAGGGGACTGCCCATTTTGACCCGTGTGCTGCTTTGTGCTCCCCTTCATTTATTTGTTTGTTTAGGATGTATTGATTTGCGTTAACATTTTTGGTGCTCTGCTTTTTGTTTAGTGAAATTGTTTTTCGTTTAGTTATGCAGAGCATTTATTTGGTTTTTGTTATTTAGATTTCTTTTTTTATTATTATTATTATTATTATTATTATTATTTTGAGAGTCAATTGTTTTGATTCAGAGTGTGTGTGTGTATATGAGATGTTGTAATCACAGCTGTAGCTGTCTCAACCAGATCATAGAGTAGGTTTGTTAACCTGATTGACTCCTTTATTGATGTTAGTTATTTTCTGTTTATTTACTTTAATTTTGATTTATTTCAGGAATTGAGGTTTCTCCTCGGTGGATGACTGGTCCTTCCAACTGGTGGTGGTGCTTCTTTCCCGTGTGCTGTGAGACACTGAGTGCTTGATAGTGTAATTCGAGTGCACTGTGGTGTGCGTGTGCTGGGGTAAAGTCAGTCTGCTTGTATCCAGTCAGTGGGAACCTCAATCCTGTGTGTTTTTGATTTTTGTTTATTTATTTTCCTTTTATGAAGGGGGAGTTTTTGATGTGCTTTTTAACAAATGAGTACAACCTTACATTTTCATTAAAATAAATATTTTTGTACTTTTTGTAATTACTCACGCCTCTGTGCCTTTTTGAGGGGAAACGAACCTGTGTGTCTTTTTCTAATAGAGTTATTTCCCTGGGTCACTCCCAGGGTGGCGTAGTCGGTTATTTTGATTCAAAGAGTTCTAACTCGTATCCATACCCTCGTCACATTCTGGCGTAGTCGGCAGGATTCCCCTCTTATTGTGTGCAGAGACGTGGGTTGTATTTTTTTCATTTCTGTAGGAACTGGATTGCGGCAGTCCCCCCTGGTGGGTCAATACAAGTTAATTTTTTCACGTGTACGTTTTAGTTCGTGGTTGTAGCGATGGAAGACGAATTACGTGAGTTAAGGGAGTTGGTAACTCAATTAAAAGCTGATAATGAGCGACTACGGCAAGAGCAGGTGCCAGCTGCAGTGCCGGGACCATCTAACATTTCTATTCCTGTTTCAGATCCTCCACTCATTGATGCTGGTCCCTCATCAACCGAACGATTTGTTTTCGTTCCTCGAGACCGTAGATGTCCAAAATTCAGTGGGCGGTCAGGAGTTGACATCAATGAGTGGGTGGAAGAAGCAGAGGCTTGCATGCGTCTTCGCCATTTGTCTTCAGCTGATCAGGCATTTTTCTTGTTTGATCACCTGGAGGGAGAGGCAAGAGAGGAAATTCGTTATAGGCCACAGAGTGAAAGGGAGGATCCAAAGCGAGTGATTCAGGTATTACGCGATTTATATGGCTGTACTAAGTCCTATGTAGCTCTTCAGGAGTCATTCTTTTCCAGAAGACAGCAGGAGGGGGAGACTCTGGTGGAGTTTTCCTTGGCCCTTATGAGCCTTCTGGAAAAGGTTAAAGGTCAGTCACCTCATGGCATGCCTAATGCAGAAACTTTACTGAGAGATCAGTTTGTGGAAAATGTTAATGATTGCACCCTTCGTCGTGAACTTAAGCAGTTTGTGCGCCGTCAACCTACTGCCACATTGGTTGACGCACGTGGTGAAGCACTTCGGTGGGAAAGAGAGGGCATGCCTGGGGGAGCGCGGGGCCGAAGTCAGTCTGTTCCATCAGCGTACGGTATTCAGTATGGGGTGCAGGGGAATCGGAGCGTTAGTAGTGGGGCAAAGTCTGAAATGACTGAATTGCGGGACATGTTGCTGAAGCAGCAACAGCAATTGAATCAATTGGCTCAAAGTATGACTCTGCTTCAGAATTGTTCGTCTAAATTGCCGCCACATAAAGTCAATCCTGTTATTTGCAGGAGATGTCGTCAGCCAGGCCATTTCGCTAGAAATTGTGATGGCGAGCGGATACTAGTCCGTGCACCATCAGCCTATATTGATTCTGCTGTAACAAGACGTGAACAGTCGTCCTCCAGCCAGCCGTCGGAAAACTAGTTCCCACCAAGTTACAGGGCCATAACTTGGTTGGGAAAAGGGTAGGCTCTAATGATTTTATGCCGTGTTTAATGTCTACTTGTCCAAAGCTCGTTGTATCTATGGGTGGGGTTCAGGTCCCTTGTTTGGTGGACACTGGCTCCATGGTGTCCACCATTACTGAAAGTTGTTTCATGACTAATTTTGGGCTTTGGGGTCAAGAACAGCTTAGATCATGTCATTGGTTACAGCTTCGAGCTGCAAATGGTCTTTCAATTCCTTATATTGGTTATTTGGAATTAGACATAGAGCTTTGTGGGCGAGTAGTTTCAGACTGTGGAGTGCTGGTTGTTAAGGATCCTCCTGGTGGCATGTGTGCACAAACACCTGGTGTAGTGGGTATGAATGTTTTAAGCCGCTGCTACCAGGAGTTATTCGGCCAGCATGGTACAGGCCTTTTTGATTTACCGGCAGTATCACAGGCCCCCAGTTTTATCATTCAGGCCTTACAAAATTGTCACCAAGCTGAAGTTCAGCCAGTTACAAATGCAGAGGGACAAGTCAGGGTGCGTGGACGTCGGGCGTGCCGCATCCCAGGTGGCACTGTAAAATTTGTTGCCACTACTTGTTCGGTGCAGTATTCGGGTAATGCCGTACTGTTTGAACCTCCAATTTCAGGTCTCCCTGCAGGTTTGCTGGCCTCTCCTGCGCTCCTAAAGATGGATGGTGGTACTGTTTATGTGCCTATAGTTAACGTGGGCACTATAGATGTGCTGTTGTATGCCAGAACTATTGTGGGCGTTGTAAGTAAGGTTAATGTGGTTACATTACCCCCAGAGGTCGTAGAGGTAAACATGGTTGCAGCTGAGGTAAGTGCACAGCCTTCTCCCTCTGTGCAGGAGCAAATAGCTACCTTAGACCTGTCAATACTGCCTGAAGTAGAACAAGGTAAGGTTAGGGCATTGCTGTTTAAGTATTTGCCAGTGTTTTCCAGTCACGATGGTGATTTGGGTTGTACAAACCTGATATCTCACGATATACCCTTGTTAGACGATATCCCTGTCCGGCAGCGGTTCAGGCGCATCCCTCCGTCTGAGTATGAGGTGGTAAAGGCACATATTAACCAACTGTTAGAGACCCAGGTCATTAGAGAAAGTTGCAGTCCTTATGCCTCGCCCATTGTTCTGGTTAAGAAAAAGGACGGTGGTCTGCGCATGTGCGTAGACTACCGTCGTTTGAATGCGAAGACCAGAAAGGATGCATTCCCTCTACCACGTATTGAGGAAACTTTGGACTCGCTGGCTGGGGCCTGTTGGTTTTCCACCATGGACCTAGCCAGTGGGTATAATCAGGTGCCTGTAACTGAGAAGGATAAGCCTAAGACTGCCTTCTGTACCCCTTTTGGTCTTTTTGAGTGGAATAGGATGGCGTTTGGGCTGTGTAATGCCCCAAGCACCTTCCAACGATTGATGGAACGGTTGTTTGGGGATCAACAGTGCCAATCCCTCCTCCTGTATTTGGATGATATTGTTGTCTTTTCCTCTTCTATAGATGAACATCTGGTGCGGATGGAGGTTGTCCTAAGCCGTCTGCAGAGGGAAGGGTTAAAGGCCAAATTATCCAAGTGTGCTTTCTTTCAAAGGGAAGTGCATTATTTGGGTCACGTTATTTCATCTGAGGGTGTTTCCACCGATCCACGTAAAGTGGAGGCCGTGGCCAACTGGCCTTGCCCGGCCAGTGTTACAGAATTGCGCTCGTTTTTGGGATTTGCTAGCTACTACCGCCGTTTTGTGGAGGGGTTTTCCAAGTTGGCTGCCCCTCTCCATAGGCTGGTGGCTCTACTGGCAAACCCAAAACATCGAAAGGGCAACGCCCATGACTTTGCGGCTTCTTGGTCTGCAGAATGTCAGAGTAGCTTTGAGGGGTTAAAAATGAAGTTAACTAGTGCTCCAGTGTTGGCTTACGCTGATTTTTCTCTGCCTTTTATTTTAGAGATTGATGCCAGTCAGGGAGGCTTGGGGGCAGTCCTCTCACAGGAACAACAGGGCAAGGTGCGTCCAATAGCGTATGGCAGCCGCAGTCTTAGGCCCACTGAGCGTAATCCATCTAATTATAGCTCAATGAAATTGGAGTTTTTGGCACTCAAGTGGTCCATGACTGAAAAGTTCAGGGAGTATTTGTTAGGCCAAAAATGTATTGTTTTCACTGATAATAACCCCCTTAGCTACCTGAATTCTGCCAAGTTAGGTGCAATGGAGCATCGTTGGGCTGCTCAATTGTCCGTATTTGACTTTGAAATAAAGTATAGATCGGGTAGGAGCAATCGTAACGCAGACGCTTTGTCCCGGCAGAACTTCTCAGGTACAGGAGAAGTACAAGACCGGTGTCCAGGAGTGGCTGTTCCAGTAGTGTTGCAGCAAACAGCCCCAGATGGATTGGTGACCCAGGTCAATCAGGTAACAGCCTTCCCCTGCCCCTCTGGCAGTGACATGGGTGCTCGACAGGTAGCAGACCCAGTCATTGGTGAGGTGTTGGTGTTTTGGAGGCGCAAGTTGCTCCCCACTTCGGAGGAGCGTAAGAAACTCTCTCGCTTGGCAGTCATCTTGCTTCGCCAATGGGGCCGCCTGGTTGAAATGGAAGGGGTGCTCTATCGGCGTGTGTTGCGCCCGGATGGCGGAGAGGAAGTTCTCCAAGTGTTACTACCAGCCCTCATGAAAGCTGAGGTCCTGACCCAGCTGCATCAGCAGCATGGACATCAGGGGGTTGAGCGTACTTCCCAGCTGGTTCGCCAGAGATGTTACTGGCCGGGTATGTTCGCTGACATTGCACGCTGGTGCCAGGAGTGTGAGCGGTGCCAGTGTGCTAAAGGCACCCCCTCAGCTCCCAGTAGTTACATGGGACATCTTATGGCTTCTCGGCCTAACGAGATTTTAGCTCTCGATTTCACCTTGTTGGAGCCCTCAAGGTCTGGCCTCGAAAATGTGTTGGTCATGACTGACATATTTACGAAGTACACCTTAGCTATACCTACTAGAGACCAGCGAGCCGAGACTGTAGCCCAGGTCCTTGTGGCTGAGTGGTTTTGTAAATTTGGTGTGCCAGGTCGCATCCACTCTGACCAAGGTCGTAATTTTGAGTCTACTCTTATTCGGCAGCTTTGTGGGTTGTATGGAGTCGTAAAGTCACATACAACTCCATACCACCCTGCTGGGAATGGCCAATGTGAGCGTTTTAATAGAACGTTACACGATCTTCTGCGTTCCCTTCCATATTCTAAAAAGAGTGATTGGCCATGCTGTCTCCCTCAGGTTCTCTTTGCGTACAACACTACTCCTCACCAGTCAACTGGGGAATCTCCTTACTATTTAATGTTTGGACAAGAACCTAGACTTCCTATTGATTTCCTCTTAGGTAGAGTTAGAGAGCCGTTAGCCGGCAGTGTTCATGGGTGGATTGTAGAACAGCAAGATCGGTTACAAGTCGCTTTTGAAGGTGCTCGTGAGAGATTGGGTGCCGCCGCTGACCGGCGGAAGGCCCGGCATGATCTCCAGGTAAGGGAAGCACCACTGAAGGAGGGTCAACTGGTTTACCTTCGCGATCATGGGGTGCGAGGTAGATGTAAAATCCAGGACCTGTGGAGCTCAGTGGTCTACCAAATCCTAAAAGCGCCTACTGAAAGTGGGGTAGTTTATACCATTGCCCCGGTTGCAGATCTGAGTAAAACCAAACATGTTCACAGATCCTTGCTGAAGGCCCAGCTTGGTCAGGATCGGCCTCCTAGTCTACCTGAACCTGCAAGGGGAGAGTGCATGCAGCCTTTGGATGAGGAGTGTGATGGAGATTTGCTGGTTCTAGTTCCCGAGACACCAGAGCTTAGAGGAAGGTCAAGGTCACAGGGTGCTGTTCCCCCTGTCCCTCGGGTTGTAGACGAGGTACTTGAGGGTCCAGCAACTGTGGGGACTTTGCAGCCGGAAGTTGTGCCCGCTGACCCTGTAAGAGCAGCAGAAACCGTGGTAAGGAGAACTGGGAGAAGTACAGCAGGTCAGCACTCTAACTTGCACCACCTTCCACGAGCTGTAGGTATAGGGACTGTGTCCAGTATAGTGAGTAACTCGTTTGGTACATTCTTCCGCCCTTGGAGTTAGACTCTTAGGTCAATTGTATGTTTGGTTCACCGTCGGGGCGACGTTGCAGAAATTGGGGGTGGAATGTGATGTAGTGCAGCTGATATTGATATTGGAGTCAGTCCAAATGTGATGGTGCTGCGCAGCTGATTGACATTGACTTCATTCGTGCTGCGCAGCTGATTGACATTGACATCACTCAATCGGCATGTAGCACCGCCTTTTTTAAAGCCTGATTGGTTGTCCCTTGGGATGCGTCACGTCCGACTCTGACGCACTTTGTTTGGGTGTCCGTCTTCGCAGCTACAGGTAGAGGCATTGTGTTCGTTCTGATAATTTTTCATTTGCTTGAATGGGCCAACGTTAAGTTACTTTTGGCATTGTTATAGTGCATTGTGGCTGTGGCATTTTTCTGGGCTGGAGTGGCTGGACGACTGTTCATTGTTGCAGGTATGTGATAGTTTTTAATTGGCTGAGTAATGGGATTTGGCAGTATTTAACCTGCGTTTTTCATGCAGTAGAGATACTAAGTCCTGCACCTCGCTGTATTTGTATACCTGACCAACAAGTGCTCAAAGCATCCGCTTTGTGCACCCATTGGTAAGTGAGGCACTTATGATTAGTGTTATCATTTTAAAGGACCATATTAATGAGTTTTGTTTGTGCCTCTCTTTAGGATTCTCCCTTGTTCTCTCTTGATCCCTTTTCTCTCAATGTCTAAATCACTTTATTAGCCCTTGTTCCTCGCTATTGCCGTGGTTATTGGAGGTCGTCTGGGCGTGTGCTACTGCTGTTATTCCACGCTGCTAATACTAACGCCGGTGTCATTGGCTATCGTACAGACGCCACCAACACAGCTGTTTAAAGGGGACTGCCCATTTTGACCCGTGTGCTGCTTTGTGCTCCCCTTCATTTATTTGTTTGTTTAGGATGTATTGATTTGCGTTAACATTTTTGGTGCTCTGCTTTTTGTTTAGTGAAATTGTTTTTCGTTTAGTTATGCAGAGCATTTATTTGGTTTTTGTTATTTAGATTTCTTTTTTTATTATTATTATTATTATTATTATTATTATTTTGAGAGTCAATTGTTTTGATTCAGAGTGTGTGTGTGTATATGAGATGTTGTAATCACAGCTGTAGCTGTCTCAACCAGATCATAGAGTAGGTTTGTTAACCTGATTGACTCCTTTATTGATGTTAGTTATTTTCTGTTTATTTACTTTAATTTTGATTTATTTCAGGAATTGAGGTTTCTCCTCGGTGGATGACTGGTCCTTCCAACTGGTGGTGGTGCTTCTTTCCCGTGTGCTGTGAGACACTGAGTGCTTGATAGTGTAATTCGAGTGCACTGTGGTGTGCGTGTGCTGGGGTAAAGTCAGTCTGCTTGTATCCAGTCAGTGGGAACCTCAATCCTGTGTGTTTTTGATTTTTGTTTATTTATTTTCCTTTTATGAAGGGGGAGTTTTTGATGTGCTTTTTAACAAATGAGTACAACCTTACATTTTCATTAAAATAAATATTTTTGTACTTTTTGTAATTACTCACGCCTCTGTGCCTTTTTGAGGGGAAACGAACCTGTGTGTCTTTTTCTAATAGAGTTATTTCCCTGGGTCACTCCCAGGGTGGCGTAGTCGGTTATTTTGATTCAAAGAGTTCTAACTCGTATCCATACCCTCGTCACATATAGGCTAGGATATAATCTTATAACCTTTAAACTCTTATTTTTATGTTGGTCTTTTTTTGTACTGCAACTTTGTTTCTTTCTCTATTTCCAATTGAGTTAAATTCTGGTCTCAATTTTTGATTCCATTAAGTGAATGTAGATTTAAAACAAGCTGTAAAGAAACATCAGTAAAAAATTGAAGAGGCACCAATTTGTATATTAAAGTGTTCATATTCCACACAAAGGTACTTGCACTCGGTATGTTAAAACGGAGCCTAACTATTTGAAATTCATGAGTATTTAGAATATGAACACAGAACAAATTGATTCGTGGCTATTGAGGACTGATTTTGATTAAAGACTATGGAATACACAAGATGGACCATTCGAAAAGTTTTGAATGGGTAAAAGTGTAACGGTCAATATGGTGAATGAAGCCCTGCCTACTAGTACAGGAGCCAATCATCAATCGTTATAGATTGACATTTCTCCAGTGAAAAGCTCGGACCAGACATGTGCTTTTACGACAAATGCACTGGAATCTCAGCGAATACTTGCTTCACAGACATACAGTAAGAAATACATCCACATAAAGCCTGAAATCTGAAATCTTTTAAATGACCCAAGTGCACTTAATAACAAAAGTATTCTGGTTTTGTAATCTGTATGAAACCAGGTAATGTAATTATGTAATCGTAAGCATGGCAAACAGTTTTGGAGAATTTTATGTTTTCCCATACAGACAGAATGCCACAGCATACTGCCGGAGAGGCGTTTCAAAAATGGCCGCTGACTGAAATGACTCGCCTTAAAGGGACATTGTTTTGATTCAATCACATTTTTAAAGATGATAATTAAAAGGTACTCGGACTGTATCATCTTACACTTTGGACGTTCTTACAATTCTAACTTTATTTCACAATAAAAACTCTTGATGTAGAGAAAGAAGTTTCTGCATAAACTTAGTGGCATCAAGAGTTGAGAAAAGAATTGACCCGAGAGCTTGAGAAGCAAAATCAAATTAGGACATCTGAATCAATACCTAGTCCTGTATTTTCAATCAATTTTGTTTTTAAAAGTATTATTATTTCATGAAGGAAACAAGTTTCCATAGAAAGCTGTGCTATTGCTAAATAGACCTGGCAGTTCATTTGTTAGATGCAGTTAAGTTTAAGATTAATGCCTCATCTCACACCTACTGAATTCTTAATGGAAATGTGTCCAGTGTCCCAGAATATACTCCACATAATGCATGTGCTATTTTTACAGGCATTATACCTTAAATAAGGCATGCTGGCAGAGTTCAGACTGAGAGCACTTCTGACTGATTATTCAGTCTTCACAGTTCTTCAATGGTTTTTAATCAAATCTGTTACCAGGGGTCGCCCCCAACCAAAGAAAAGTAATTATCCTGACTTTATGAGTATTTAGATTTATTACCAGCATCATACAAGCCAATTAACCTCACAAAGCAAAGATAAATGCTCCATTTGGAAATTTCATGCTAATTTTACAGTTAACCTCTTAAAATGGCACAAAGGTCTCTTTGGAATTCATATTAGCCGGGCTGTGCCGATAATCACACAACAAAAGAGGCTGTATTGTACAGGTTAGTATGAAAAGTTTATGTTACTGTTTGTCCTTCATTTTTGTCAGACATTTCCACAAATATATTTGCGAGAATGTCTGACAATTTGTATTTTATTTTATATTGTTTTACAAAATAATAATTAAACATCAATTTATAAATAGTTTAAATGAATAATTTTACATTAACTATTAAATAAAGCCAGTAGACTAGTAAACAAAAACATTTCAGCTGGGGCAGTTGACTGTGAGGAACACATTCTTAAGAAATAAACTTCTTGAAAATATTGAAACCTTTTAAAGCCTCATGCCCCATGGTTCGGTGTGGATTAAAAGCAATGTTTAACCATCTTCTGCATTGACAAAAATTGTTACAAAAAGAGATTTTGTTATAAAAAAGTGATTTTATACAGTTTATGGAGATAATGATGCAAAAGACTCAAATCAGTACTTGTACACTGTGTTTTAAGCAGAGACTAACTTCATACATACACAGCCAAGTCTCATATAGTAGACAGAAACTAAACTGAGCAGCTTGAGAAGAATCCTTATAAACTCATTCTCTCACTTTCCTTTGGCTTATTGCCTGCTTTATCAGGGGTCACCACAGCCAATTTCACTGTGAAACATATGCCAGAGACAATTACTCTGCATATGTTTTACCAGAGAATGCCCTTCCTGCCGCAACCAAGCACTGAAAGTACAACTCACAGTTCTGGGAAACACCCATGCATTTTCCCTTCGTGCACTATGGCCAGTTTTAGTTAATACAATTCACTTATTGTATATTGCATGTCTTTGTACTGGGGGAAACCAGAGCACCACACGAAATCCACACAAACAAGTGGTGAACGTGCAAACTCCACAAAGTAAAGCCTCGAATAAGTGACCTTCCTGCTGTGAGGCTAATGTGCTAACCATGAAGCCACTATATTGCGGTCCCTCATGAAGCCATTCTAAAATAAAAATTCTGTGATAATTTGATGACTCTCAAGTTCTTTCAACTCTGTTTGAGTTACTTAATGCAGAGTTCAGACTGCATGATTTTAGCCCCGATTTTGACTCGCCGACAGGTTCTGAGAAATTGTGAGTAACAATTACACAGTGTGAACTATCAAAGACACGGCCTGAGAGAATCGCAGATGAGTCGCCGACACCTCTCAGATATTTGTCATGCGAAATATCTGGAGCTGTCGGCAATTCAAAATCATGCTGTGTGAAATGTGTTCTGATTGAAAATAACATCAGCGATTACCTACAGGCAATGTGAGAGCAGCATCCACTAGTGTGGGTATCTGCAGGGAAGTGGAAGGCTGAAGGAGAAGTTAAGGTCTTTTTTTCGGTCTATTTGAACCCAAGAAATGCAGGAAAAATGAGTGTAAATTTGGCAGGAGCACCTGTGTCTGTTTGACGTATCATCTGAGCAATATCACAACCAGGTCCAAAAAGAAAAATGTTGAGGAGAAATTGTTAATTCCCTTCAAAGCAAGGTGAGCAAAATAAGCAAAATGTTTACCCCACTAAAGGCTTCTTTCTCATTATGAAGTTAATAACAAAAGATATACTACAAGATATCACACTGTTTCCATGTCACTTCTCACGTGTGTTTAGTTGTGAGACAGTTTGCGGACAGAGACAAAATTGTCTGCGATTCTTACTATTCCAAAGTCATGCAATGTGAAACCCCCTGTTGCCAATCCATCTTGCAGTGTAAACACAGCATCGATGGAATGCTTCCCCAAAAAGTTAAGCAGTGTGAAAACATCTGTGACACAACTACATAAATACAAATGAATAACCAACGCCTTCTAACAAACCCACCACATCCTGAATAACCTACCAAGTCTTCTTCCATCATTATTATATTTTACAGAAAAGCCTAAATGCTTTCATACATAGGATTTGAATGACGCGAGAGGTGATCTCTCTGCGATCGTTACACATTTAGGATTAATCCGCGGGTCACATGTGTTCCGAACCATGGGTTGTGATGCAGACCAATCAAGGATCAACCACGATCCACTACAACCCTAGTTTTAGGTAATATGAACGCAGCTTGACTTTAATCACTCTTTATTGCATTGGTATTTTGAAGCAGCTGAGCTGAGTACACCTTCATGTCACCTTAACCCAGAATTGGTGCAAACTTAACTGGCAAGCCTGCTAATGGGTTCATGGTTCCATGGTACAGGTCCCTGATGAAGCCCTGCCAGTTCAACAATAGAAATCAGCCAGAAAGAATTACCGAAAGCCATTGACATAAATAAATTAATATCCGATGCCACTTTAGCATCCGGTTTCACATTCGTTCCTCCATCAAATCAATAAACCACTCGGTATCCCCTCTAAACTGTAATATCATAGTTCCTTTTCAAACATAAGTAAAGTGACAAGTAGGACCATCACTTTTTAATATGCTATTGAAAAATTCATATGCCTGTTTAGCTTAGAAAGTGGTCTGCATCAATAACTGCATTAAACGTTGTTAATCAATACTGATGTAGAGAGAACTAGCAACACATTGATGAGCTCTACGTCAATATAGCCTACATTCCCAGCAGTGCATCCTAAAAGTCCAGTGGGTCACGGCAAAACGCTTCCTCCTGAATTATATATTGAGCAAAGCATCCGCTCAAATGGGGGAGATGAGCGCTACAGTTATCGAAAAGCAAGACCAAGGACCAACTAAATGGCCTGATAAAACCTACCATCCATCCTTATTCCCAAAATCAATTGCAATCACCTCATCCAGAGGTCAGAAAAGAGGGTTTGTGTGCACTCAGATACTCACACTCACTGTACTGCTGCAGCTGGGAGAATTCAGCTGGGCTCAAACACACCCAGTCTCCCATGTCACCGATCAGGGCAGGACAAAACAGGCCGATCGTCCTCAAGTCAGGGATGAGAAGGAGACACTATGATCTGGCATGGTCACATCTCCTTCTATTGTGAGCAGATGGCGAATTAGCTTCCCCGACGTGAAAGGAGGGAGGTACGTGAGGAGCAGGACGATGTGAAGGTGAGGTGCGACGTGCCACCGGTTAGAGCAAATGATGACCTGTCAACCGGCGTGATCTGTAGAGAGAAAGGGAAAGAAAAAACTGATTTAGAGCACTTTCAAAGCTGACATAAGGTTATCGACTCATGTCAAGCATATTTATTACAAGGTCTCTGAATGTAGCAAATCGGCCAGTGACAACAGAGCCTGTGTGTCTGATATATCTTTATTGTTTCTTTTAGAGAGATTAAATGGAGATGAAATGAAGACTATTGGATGAGTCCTGCTTTTCCATACGAGTCTCTGTTTTAGGCCGGGGAGTATTTGGTGAATAGAAATATATGCTTGGTTGAAAATGTTCCGAATATAGACACTCCTGTGGTTTCAAGATGTTTATAGGAGACAGTCCTCCTGCTCCTGTTGTCTTTAAACCTAATAGTCTTTGCCTAGATGGCCACACATAATATTTCAGTAGTTAATTTGCAAGGTACTAGCATCTTAAATAAAGTCAACAAAAAAAGACTGATTAGGTTAATCAGGTTAACTAGATAACAAAGGTTCATTATTAGGCAAGTCGTTGGACAACAATGCCAATCAAATAAAATAAGTTCTATTTCTAAGGAAAATTACTATAAATAAAAATTTATATTCTATTTCTATGCTATTAATATTGGCCCTAAAATCCTTTTAATATTAAAAAATGCTTTCATTCCAGCCAAACTAAAAGAAATGAGATTTTATACAAAAGAAAACATACAATAGGAAGATTTCTTCTTTTAAGCAGCACTTGGGAAATGTTTGATAACGAAAACAAATTTCAAAGGAGGGCTGATCATTTCGCCTTACTAACTGTATCTTTTTTTGTGGCAGCCGTGATTACTGTTTAAGTTTGGTCTAAATTAGCCTTTTTATATATTACATTCACTCATCGATGACATGTATGCATATATTTATTCATCATACGTTTATGTATGTAATTATGTGTTCACAGGGATATTTTATAAATATTAAATATTTATAATTTATAATATTTATTAAATAACGCCATAGGTAGTTGGAAGATCTATGTAAAAGGCCTGCCACCACAGCTAGAAAAAATCCCAGAGGAAACACTGAACTATATATATTGCATTTCCATTTCATTTTTATAATTTCCCTTTTTGCTTACAGCAATAATTAACTGCTACATTTCTCTCCTTTTTTTACATTTAGGAGATTTTACAAAAAATAAACAAAAAAATATGAACTTAAATATGTATTTAAACCAAACACAGAAGAAAACACCACTACACAAAGCATTTTATGAGCAATATATTTTTACTCCAGGGAGCCATGATAAAAACAATCTTGTTTCTTTTGCTTTTATTTTTGACAATGCAAAAGTCGTGCTGTTTTAGCCTATAAGTTGGACATTTGGTTCGCTCCACTACACCCAGTTAAAACCGCATAGCAGCGCTTCTCCATAGAGTTCAAAGGGCCACTCAGCAAATGACTCACATGGGCCTGGCCTGCTTCTGTGCTCAGCACGCCACACCAATCAATGTCACTCTCTCTCTCTGTCTGCTGAATACTCTCGTTCTGACTCGTTTTCACTCTCTCCTTCTGTCTCGCTCCCTGTTCGGTCACTCCCAATGAGTTCGAGTAGAGTGAAAGATCAACAGCAGTTTGCCAGCACATCCATGGGGAGAAAAGAAACGGATAAAAAAAACCCTCTGTGCATGAGAAACTGCCATGATGAAAAGAGAAAGAGAGAAAAATCAATGGAGTTGATATGGCTGCCATGAGTTACAGCATGCCAGGGAGTAAGTTTATGTCCAATAGTTTAAAAAGCACACAGAGATGTTTGTTGTACAGAAGGAAAAAAAATTTGCAGGATGGAGGCTTGAGACAAGTAATTTAACCTAATTATACAATGTCATGTCAAAGTAAACAAAAAAGTTTAATGCTTTAGATTAGGGAACACATATTTTCCTTCAATAACCTCGGTATTTAATAACCTCTGTAATAACTATATTCAATAACCTCCACACAGTGCATAATCCCGGGCCAGGCTGTCTTCTGAGAGGATGCTGGGGTGGTCATGGAGAAGCGGAGAGCAGGAGTCTGATTCCTAAAAGACCACAGTGACAGACGAGTCTTCGCATCGATCCCATGGGCAAGCCTGAATACTCGCCGGTAACCTACTCACACCTGCAGCTTCTCCACGATGTACGTCCAGTGTTCTTCAACTTCTGGTGCCTAGCCTGCAGCTCTGCACAAGAAGCTTGGCCAAAGGAGAAATGGTCGTGCCCAACTGAGCCTGGTTTCTCTCAATGTTTTTTCCTTCACTTTCGCCAATTGGAGAAGTTTTGTTCCCCACCACTGTCGTCACTTGGTAGCTTGTTTTAGGACTTGTGGAGCTGCGCATCGATGGATTTGCTCTTCAGTGCTTGGACTTTAAGCAGTGAAATTTAATCCACTCTGAACTGAACTTCAACTCTGAAAACTGGACTGACAGTTTCAGTGTATAGACACAATCTATATTTTAAAAGTGCTATATTAAGAAACATGAATTGAATTAAATTCAACTACAAAACCCAGCATGTTACAGTATTAAAACCCCTCCAGGACATTTGCCCTAAGGCATGATTTTAAAATCGAATATTTACGAGGACTGTCAAATTATTCGATTTGAGTGGACATAACATTAAATTAAATTATATTTGCACTTAAATACTTTGTGTACAACTGAAACTTAATTCAATTACATTTCTGAAACATAGTGTCTGTATGTAAAATGTAATTAAACTGCATTTAACCAGTAAAATCAGATTGTTTAAATGAAGTCATATCTCTTATGGATAACTGTTATCCTATTAAAAATAGCACCAGCACATCTGCATGTTCAACAGATTTATTTAGTTTTATTTAGTTTGACTGTTAGGGTTTGACTTTGTAGAACAAATTATAGCCACACAAGCAAAGAAAGCAAAAACTGATAAATGATAAATGAATGACAGAATGAAAGAACCAATATAGTGGAAATTATGGCAGTCAGTTGTAGGTAATGAAAATAAAGATCTTAGTGTAAGTGAAAGAGTAACTGTATTGAAACAGAGAAAGGCATACATTATTAATGAGTGGAATCTTGCCTGTTATTACTCATATATACTCAAAATGAATCATCCAATTCAACTCAACGCAACTCACTGCTTTGTCTATACAGTTGCACTTTCTTGAGAAGAGTGCATGGACAGAGAGATTAAAAGTGCTGTTATTGTGCCTAATTACTTGATACCACAGTTCAAAACGCAACATATTGGTATATATTTAGTGTATTAAAACATTACTTATATATCTGAGCCAATGTAATCACAAATGTAATAGCGGAGCAAAGAGGTAATAGCAAGGTTATTATAGTTAACGAAAACGCACAAAAAAACTGAAAACTAAAATTTAAAAAATTTTTGTTAACTGAAATAAAAATAAATACGAGAGTTCTTTAAAAAGAACTAGAACTAACTGACACTGTATTGCGTACATATAAATCAACTGAAAATTATATAAAATAACTGTATGGACCAGTACGCAGAACCGGCGGGCTTAGGGCACCCATCCCCTGAATTTGAAAACAAAAAGCCAAAGGAAATAAAAACTAAAACTAATAAAACATCCAAAACTATTTTAACCTTAGGTATTAGTCAAGAATTCAAATATCTGAACACTAGCATGACACAGAAAGGAAATCTCTCATATTATTATGTCTCTGTTAGGGCTGCACGATATTTAAAAAAAATAATGACATTGCAATATGATTTTTTTCTGCGATACATATGGCGATATTGAGTATAGTTTTACCAGATAATATAAATGGCTCAATCTGGTAAGAATTCATCATGCTAGATTGATTGGGATAATTTTTAGGTAAGTGCATCTGCATAAAATATAGTAAACCAATCACAAGCATTGATAAATACAGTACAGAAAAGATACAAACTAAATAAACAGTATTTTATGGATTTATGGAAGTCTAGCAGTATACAGTACAAAATATAAAACGACCCAGTATAGTCTTAATTGTATTTGTACATAAATACAATTACAGTTTCTTCAAGTTACCAACATTACAATTTTGTATGCCTGAATGCTCGACATTGTAGATCCTGCGATGTGACTATTGCAATATCAATGCTGAATCGATATATTGTGCAGCCCTAGTCTCTATGAATATAAGTTTATGGTTTATACATTATTGTTACCAATTCTTTTTCTTTTAAAGTATGTTTGCTGTACATAGTATGTCTGATGAATTTAAAAAGAATAATACATGGAATTGCATGCCACTCCTGAATAAAACACATCAGCAAAACTAAGGAAACAAGATACTAATTAAAATATTGCTTTAAATTAAGTTTGATTACCGATGATTATCTTTGTATAATTAAATGATCAATCCAATAATAAGGAATCATGCAAGCCTGTCTGCTATTATATGGAAATAATAGAAAGACAAATAAGAGAGTGATAACCCATCAAAACAGTGACATTATTGTTTTCTGTAAGTACAGAGATCTTACATATATATCCTTAAGAGACCCTTTGGAGATGTCATTGATTTTCCTCCATAACTCATTTTTACTTCAGAATGATTTATTGGTCAATGTACAGTATCAAGGACATACTTTCTGTTACCATTTGTGACTTCGGAGCAAATTTGCTTTTCTCTTGTGGAAACTTTCACACACAGAGCCAAAAATAGACCCGAACTGTTCCTATGGGACACTGTCCAACGCAATAGCTCTGGATTACACACAATATTTTTGATTCCCAAAATTAAACTCTCCTTTCAGCCTGCCAAACATGACATCAATACACATGATCTAGGATAAATAATAGAAAAACTTGTCATAACTGCACTAATCCACTTGATAAACATGTGCCAAATTATTAGCACAACACCGTAGCTAAGTTTGGATTTGAGCCCTTATGCTCTATACTGAGAGGCTTGAATTCTGGCTGGTTAAAATGACTCCTATCTTACACTTAGATTCACAATTAAGCAAAGGTTAATTACAATTTGCAAGTTAGGATTAAATAACCAAGCTTATATTTATTATATTTCACAAAGCTTTAGAGTAAGATTAAAACATTCATATTTGTGCTACACTGAATGGGGTATGAAAAACAAAACAAAAACATGTTTTAATTCATCAAACTACATTTAATACCTGTTACATCTGTACTCTACATTCCACTCTGTCTAGTAAATAGTCGTGTCCACACAGACTTCAAAGTGCACTCTATCGTGGATGAGTGCAGATGGGCTGCGTTCCGCTTCACTTTTAGATACAAAGTCAGGAAATTCCGTAAGGATTAAGCCTCATGGGAACCCTTTCTGCCATTCTGAAGTGTGTTCCACTTTGTGAAGTGGATAAGGGAAGTTTATATGAACGGATCCTCAAAAACCTTGAAATTTGGAGGGGCAAGTATACTCATCTACACATCTGATGCCTTGAGATGCCTTGTTAAATCTCAAACTTAAGTAGTGGAGAGGTTTATTTTACTTAGATTGAGTGAATGAGCTATCTAAAATAAATCATCACAGTAACCTATTTTGCTCCCGAGTTGTGTTGTGGATAAAATTTTAATTAAACTCAACAAAAGATATAGGCAAATATGTATTATGTTGTATTTTGAAGCTTTAATGTAAAGATAAAAGTAGTCAAGAATTGAAACCAAACTCTGCATAAACAGATGATGTCTAATAAACTGTACTGCTGTTCTTTCACTTCAGTAAAAATTGCAGTAAGAGCTGAGAGATAAGACATGAAGCCAGGGGCATAGCCGACATTTTAAAAGTGGGGGGACAGCTGAATGAGATGCAAAAGTTTACATTCATATAATTATTAATCAGCTGTTTCTAAATAGTCTGTCTCTAAAAGTGAGCGGGATGTATCCCCCCGTCCATCCTGGTATGTTATTTTATTTATGTTATTGGCATAATCCTGTTTGCACTAGTTCCAGTTCCCTGCTACCTTAAAAAAATATTTAATGCGAATATCTTATGTCTGTTAAAATACATTATAAATGTATATTTATCATTCTCCAGGCCACCAGCTATCCTCCCGGTGCTCCCAATGACCAGTCTGCCATGATCACTAGTGTGTGTACTGTCAAAGACTGGACTGTTTCTTGTACATGCACTGCTGTTAGGATGGTTCTTGAATCCCCTTGATGACAAACATTATGTCATGCTGACAGTGTGTGGACTGCACATTTTTCCATGTAGGAGGTGAGAAAAAACTAATTCCTAGCTGTCTGGAACACATCATAAGTATACTTTGGGTTAAGTGTTTTTCATTTCAAGCTTTTTAGAATGTACCCACTTCATACTCTGGAGAAAATCAAACGGAATGCTTTTCCCTCTGAAATCAGAATTAAATGTTTTGTGTGTGTGCGTGTGCGTGTGTGTGTGTGCGTGTGTGTGTGTTAGAATTAAGTTTATTTATGAGCTAGAGACAACATTCACATTTAGAAGATATAAGCATACAAATCTTCTAGTTTCTCACTTCAGCCAAATGACTCGCTGTGTATTTAAGCTCCACTGTTAAAAAATATAATAATAACAACAACAATAATAATAATAATAATAACAATAATAATAATAACAACAATAACAATAATAATAATAATAATAATAATAATAATAACAATAATAATAATAATAACAACAACAATAATGATAATAATAATAATAATAATAATAATAATAATAATAATAATAATAATATGTAATATGTAATAATATATATATTAAATCAGTGGTTGTTAGAATTTTACAGTTAAAAAAATAGATAGAAAATCTTACATTAAACTATTGTAGTTATTGTAACTTAATAAACTATCACTACGTTAGTTCATAGAATTAACATCTACACATCTTTCTTTGTTTCACAGACAAAAAACAACTATAAGCATGTGGGAATGAAAATTTTATTTGATAAATTTTCATCACCAACAGCTTTTCCCACAAGCAGTTATATTAATATATTATATTATACAGAGGGCACCCTGTGTCATCAACACAGCTATTTAACAAAAAAGTAATGCAATAAACATCATTTATTAAAATGAGATGTAACATAAACCTGTAATGTACAGTACATAACTGATAAGTAAAAAAAAATTAATAGTAATATCAACAAAAAAAGCTAAATGCAAAGTGTCATGCAGGGAATTCTGTAAAATTATGTTATTCACTGTATACATTAAGGAAAATTATTTTTACGTTATTTTTAATTTATTGAGCAATCACATGCTCTCTAATATCTAAATTCATCACAATTGCAATTTTATATACAGTTAAAGTCCGAATTTTTAAAACCCCTGAATTATTAGCCCCCCTGATTATTCTTCCCCCAATTTCTGTTTAATGGAGAGAACACATTTCTAAACATAATAGTTTTAATTACTCATTTCTAATGACTGATTTATTTTATATTTGACATGATGACAGTAAATAATATTTGACTAGATATTTTTCAAGACACTTCTATACAGCTTAAAGTGACATTTAAAGGCTTAACTAGGTTAATTAGGTTAACTAGGTAGGTTAGGGTAATTAGGCAAGTTATTGTCTAGCAGTGGTTTGTTCTGTAGACTATCGAAAAAAATATGGCTTAAAGGGGCTAGTAATTTTTATCTTAAAATGGATTTAAAAAAATAAAAAAACTGCTTTTATTCTAGCCGAAATAAAACAAATAAGACTTTCTATAGAAGAAAAAATATTATCAGACATACTGTGAAAATGTCTTTGTTAAACATCATTTGGGAAATATTTAAAAAGGAAAAAAAAATAAAAATCAAAGGGGGGGTTAATAATTCTGACATCAACTGTATGGTAAATGGCACATAGAGGGTAAACAATACAGACAATGTAAATATGCTTTTCACTGTGGTGAATGACGTCTAGTGTCAAGTGAACCACATGTGAACAGCATGTACATACATAGCTGTGTGATCTCGTGGCACGACAGTTCAGATTGGATTATTTGAGAGTTGGTGCAGGCCAAAAAACATATCAGACCATTTTGAAGTCCACACTTCATGCTGTATTTTATATCCAACTCAGCATTGCTATTATAGACTGCAGCTATCATGAGTCAGATACTCTTTAGCTCAATGACTCTGACTTGCATATTTGTGATAGAAACTAAATTCTATTAGATATTTATTTTTAAAAGGAGAGGAAATTCCATCACACATCAATTAAAGCTGCGCATACCAAGGCACTTCAATGAACCTTTATAAAAAATGTCTATTGAGAAATATTCTAAATCCTTGAATGGTGCAATATTAAATAGTCCTTCATTATGATTGAATAAACATCTAATATGTCAAAACATTTCTTTCTATAATGCCTTTACCAGCAATCAAATTCCAATCACCATTTAAAGACAACGGATCAAGACATCTTTTGATTTTGGATATTTTGATATTGGTAAGTATGTTTTCAGGACTTCTCCAATCAGCCAATCAGATTTATGGGATCATTTTAGAGTTTATGTTAGATTTAAGCTTAGACAGTTAGAGTTATGTGCTTTTACATCAATGTTATCCAACTATTGACCCCCTCTGATTTTGAGAATAATTTACAGTTAGGGTTAGGGATTAGGTATGGGTTATATTTTCCAACAGAAATTATGTTCCAGGATCAACTTGTGGAGCTGCGCATCGATGGATTGATTTGCTCTTCAGTGTTTGGACTTTCAGCAGTGAAAGTTAAACCACACTGAACTGAACTAAATTGAACTTCAACTCTGAAAACTGAACTGACACATTTTCAATTTACTAGAACTTGAACATAGAACATAGAAATTGAACACAGATGTTAATCCAGTGTTTCTGCAAGTTTCAGCAAGTTAAATGTAAGACTTTTTAAGACCATTATCGATGGAATTTTAGACTCATACAGGGCCAAACGCTAAGGAGTTTTTCGAATGGCCCAGTTGAAAAAGATTTTTATTTGCTATCAAACTTTTCTTTATAATTAAATAAATGTAATAATACACTAATAATAATTTAATAATAAAATATTTTTATTAATTCTGAGCAAAATATTTTAAATATTGTTTCAAAAATAGCAAGCGCTAGTTGTCTACATAAACTTTTTTCAACAAAACCTTTCTTAAAAAAAAAAAGTAAAAATGTTTTAAAGGTCTCTAAAACTATAATAAACTAAAGGAATGCACAACAGTATGTCCAGGTCAGTGTCCTCAGCAGTAAATACATGGAGAACATGAAAAATAACAAATGTTCTTTTAAGAAAAAAAAATAAACCATTATGGTAAACAGAGTTAAAAATGATATTCTTAACAAGGGAAAATTAGCACCGGTTAAAAAAAAAGAATTAAAAGCTACAACACAATATTTCAGTATATTTAAGACTTTTTAAGGTACAAAATGTGAAAAATTGTCTATGAGATTTAAAAAATTTTAAGACCTCGCGGACACCATGTAATCGAGGATCACATCCTACTTGGCAAAATCACACCCACCTGCGTGTGTGCTTTTAAAGTTACTTAAAAAAATTGCAATGAAATATTGCAGTAAAATACAAATCGCTAAGTCTATATGGTTATTCCCACCCCTAAACCAAGCATGGGCCAATTTGTATGAACACTGAATTTAAACAATCATATATTGATTTGATGGTTCAAAAATCATCTTTAAAAGTTTATAAAAATGCATCTGTTGCAGTTTATCTAAAAAAAAAAAGGGATGTCCCGATCAGGTTTTTTGCCCTTGAGTCCGAGTCATTTGAGTTTAAGTATCTACTGAATACTAATTCTAATTAATAAAAAAACTAACAGCACCACAACTTAAAATACCCGGTAGGCAATCCCAGGTTTACATATCTCACAGTTTGCTATGGCAATGTTGTCGTCATCAACTTTATAATACCTCCAGACGGCAGACATACTCGTGCTTTCCGCTTCAAGCAGCCCTTGTGTTCTACTTTAGTTGTGTTAAAAATAAAGAGAATATATATATATATATATATATATATATATATATATATATATATATATATATATATATATATATATATATATATATGTATATATATATATATATATATATATATGTATATGTATATATATATATATATTTATATATATATGTATATATATATATTTATATATATATATGTATATATATATTTATATATATATATATATATATATATATATATACATATACATATATATATATATATATATATATATATATATATATATATATATATATATATATATATATATATATATATATATATATATATATATAAATATATATATATACATATATATATAAATATATATATATGTATATATATTTATATTTATATATATATGTATATATATATATTTATATATATATATTTATATATATATATATATATATATTTATATATATATATATATATATATATATATATATATATATACATATACATATATATATATATATATACATATACATATATATATATATATACATATACATATATATATATATATACATATATATATATATATATATATATATATATATATATATATATATATATACATATATATATATATACATATATATATATATACATATATATATATATACATATATATATATATATATATATATATATATATATATATATATATATATATATATATATATATATATATATATATATATATATATATATATATACATATATACATTCTGGAGAGTCTTATTTGTTTTATTTCGGCTAGAATAAATGCAGTTTTAAATTTTTTAATAACCATTTTAAAGTCAAAATTATTAGCTGCTTTGAGCAATTTATTTTGTATTGTCTACAGAACAAACCAGCGTTATACAATAGCTTGCATAATTACCCTAACCTGCCAAGTTAAGCTAGTTAAGCCTTTAAATGTTTAGAAGTGTCTTGAAAAATATCTAGTCAAATATTATTTACTGTCGTTATGACAAAGATAAAATAAATCCGTTATTAGGAATGAGTTATTAAAACTATTTAGTAAATAAATCTTGTTGAAAATAAATAAATGTGTTGAAAAAAATCCCTTTGTTAAACAGAAATTGGGGAAAAAAATAAACAGGGGGCTAATAATTCAGGAGGGCTAATAATTCAGACTTCAACTGTGCATATATATATATACATATATATATATATATAATCAAATCCTGATCTGGAGGTTATGTCCGATTGAGTCGGAAGCCGCGTAATCGGATCTGGACATCCCTATAAAAAAGACTACAGCACCATGGGGTTTGATCATGTTATTGTGGAGCCTCAAACAGACAGGCTGAAAAATTAGCTCTAGTGAGGTGCTATAATAATTTCCTGCTGCTAGAACACTGTAAGAGTCAAATCCACCTGCTCTGCTCTTATGAAATGAGACATGCTGTACTGAGCGCTGAAAGGTGGCAAATGGGAGGTAGAGTGAAGGTGAAAAGGTGAAGAAAAAAAGAGACACAACAGAGGACAGAAACTCTTAAGTCATAACCGTCATCAAATGAGATGAAAGTTTTGCGGTAAAGGATTTAATTCTAGTATCACCAGATATCGGAAAATGTTTTTGATCTTCCCACCATGCAAACTGCCTTGCACTAAAAATGTTCTTTCCTGTGTGGGTTTCCCTCATTGCTCATAGTATTTTTCTGCTGATATACCTCCATGTTATTGCTGTGAAGAGCAGAATTCACTAATAGGCCAGTTAAGGAAATGTGTACATTAGAAGAAGGACGGAAAGACAACGTTAATGGTGTGTGCGTGTGTGTCTGTGTGTTAATGGGCTGCTTAAGCCACGTGCTGATCAACAGGATGGGGCCTCCCCTCTGTGCAGAGAGGGATTCTGTTTGCTCACACAGTTGCCTGGTAACCTGACGTCATAAGTTTGCAGCAAGGAGATGAACTGAAAGCTGTTATGGGTTTGTGTATTTGTGTGTGTGTCGATACATTATGGGTTTCTGTGCATGCATCAGTACACAAAGAAGACAATACACATTCAGAAACACATTCAGAACACTGTAACACAGAACTCTCATATGTACTTAAATCTGATAAATAAAAATATTAAATTGGCTATTAAAGATGTGCATTGAACTATTTACAGAAACCAATTTCGAATTGTCCATTTACTGTATACTCACAAAACATCTTAATGGACTACTAATGCCAATCTTCTGTATTAGTACACTGCTTTGAAAAAAATTGGTATAAATAGAGTGGCTAGAATGGAATGTGGGTCTGTATACACTTAATTTTAACACATGTTACTGTTTATTTCAACATACCTTATGTTCATTAGTCTGTCTGTCTGTCTGTCTGTCTATCTATCTTTCATATGTATTCATCCATTCATCCATCATATGTATTCATCCATCTATCCATCCATCCATCCATCATATCCATCCATCCATCCATCCATCCATCTTACCGCAATAATCACAATAAAACAATATGGAATTGTGGCTGGATGGTTTTGTTATAATGCATTTTCCTATACATTTCTATTAAACTTTTTTTTTTAAAATCTGTCTGCAATTGGTAGGTAAATCTTTCAGGTAAATCTTGACTTTTCTAATGGTCTAATGGTAAATTCTAAAAGATTCTAAAATTCAAAAAAACGTTTGTTTTTTTGTCTTTGTGCTATGCAGTGCGGTCTTTTCAGAATGACATGATCGGTCAACAAATGACAGTACAAACAGCAAAAAGAAAAAAGAAAAAAAAAGCCATAGATTACATCAGAACACCCCTCCAGAGTACACTATTATACTGACAACATAACGAAGTCATTTTACTGTCTTATCCATACACTTTTAATTATAATGGCACTGACATGTTCATTGACACAGAAATTTAGTTTGGAGAGATGAACTAAGGATTTTAGGCAGGAGACTGGGTTTTGCAGGTCATCCATGTTGTTTTGCTATTTGTATGTGTTGTTTTGAGAAATGCACTTACTGTTTTGCAAAATTTCCATTCTGATCTGAGAAATGTACCAAAGCAACTGATAAAAACTGTAAATGTCTGTGAGGGGTTTACTGCTAAGGCTTAAAAATGAAGAAAATATAGAAAAAATCATGCATTATGAAAAATATGATATTTTTATAATGCATGATACAAAGAATTAGGTGCAAACATAAAAATGGTCACAGCAATGAAATTTAATCTGAATTATTGTGTGTCTCCTTTATTAAGTGTATATTATGTGTCTCCTCAAAATCCCCAAAACCCGGTGTGATTTTTTAAATTATTGGAAATATAGTTCCAGAATACTTCATGTAATAAGGTAAACAACTTACTCTAGATATAACAAGGGTTGTGTGAAATCAAAAATGTACAATGTTTATTTTAATATTTTATTGAATTTAATTTTAATTTAATTTTACATTTATTTTCCTTCGGCTTAGTCCCTTATTTATCAAGGGTCATAACAGCAGAATGAACCGCCAACTATTCCGGCATATGTTTTACACAGTGGATGCTCTTCCAGCTGCAACCCAGTACTGGGAAACACTCTCACATTCACAGACAATCTCATACACTACAGCCAATTTAGTTTCTCCAATTCACCTATAGTGCATGTCTTTGGACTGTTGTGGAAACCGGAGCACCCAAAGGAAACCCATGCCAACACAGGAGAACATGCAAAGTCCACACATAAATGCCAACTCGCCCAGCCGGGGTTAGAACCAGCAACCTTCTAGTTTGCCAGTGTTATCCACTGAGCCACCACTTTAATATTAATAATGCCTAATAAAACAATAATATGATAATAAACTTTCGGTTTCATTTGGAGTTCAGCAACACACAAAAAAGACAATTAGATGCTTACAGCATGCTTACAGTAAGATACTATAATTGTGGGAAGCTATTTAAAGGTCTTACACTAATGGAAGAAAAAAATACTACCAACAATTAATCCATTCTAGCTAATTCACTGAAAAAAATATGACAATTTGCATCCGCATTTGGAGTGGCGGGTCCTCTCTCTTGACATCAGTTTGACAGCTTAAGCCAAAATATTCTTAAACACACCTCTCTTTCTGTTAATTTGCTATGAGTGAATGATTTGCAAAAAGACAACAACATCCTCCACTCAATATTTCATTTCAGTTAAAAGTACATCAGCATAAATTTTTTTTAAATTATGAAAAAAGTTTCAGCAACTCCCGGTTTATGTGGAATTTAAGGATGATAATTATAATAATAAAAATAAAGAAATAGATCTAAAAATATATAAAACAGGAGAGTCTATACCACAGTTATAAAAACAAGTTTACTTATTTGCAGCAGACTTCAGCAGATAGTTTTGCAAAACTAAGACAACACAACATAAAGAAGGTGTTAGCCAACACAACATTACCATAGTTTTACACAAACCAACACATTCACAATTTTGAAAAGTAACCCTGTGTTTTTTTTTAGTAATTTAACCTTTTTTGTACAATCATAAAGCAGTTTTGTGGCATCTATAAAAATCTTCTGGACACTATAAATTGGAACCACTTTCAGAAATTCCAGCTGACAGACAATAAAAACATTGACAAAAAACTAGAATCCACCCTTTTTTAAAGAATGCAACCTTTTCAAGAGGCAGACAAGAAAACTCAAGCACGTGCTTGTAATAAACAGGAGAGTTATCATGTTTTGGTGTGGATACTAACGTACTACTGTAGCTATTTTGAGTTATCTTTACATAGTTGTCATTGTTGGTGTAAATGGGTCTTAAATCACTGGTTTGGAAAAAAGATTCCATTGACCATATATGAAGTGATCTCTAAATGGACTCCAGTTAGACGTCATAAATTACCACGCTTGTCAAGACTGTGGTGCAGTGCAGGACATATATAGGAGCTGGTGGTTCATGGGAACTCAGGTTTAGGCTTCTCTCAGCCACATATTCTTGTCTACACTGAACTATTCCAGTATAAATAAATGCAAAAATGCTCTGAAATTAATATTAACTATGTGACTCATGATCAATAATGATTGATTTCTTCGCCCAGTCAACCTTTCTTACTAGCCCAACTACAAAATAAAATACTTATATTCAATATTAAATTATAAAACTAAACAAAATATTTTTAGCAAGATAACTGATGTTTTATGAAAATGTATCAATAATTTATAATAGTAATTTTACAACAAAAAACATGTGTATGTAACTCTTATAAACAAGTTTATCGCTTCCAGGTTTATTGGAAATCATTTTAATAGTTTATTTATTTATGTATTTCAGCTAGATCACTGTTTCTCAATCACTTTCCTGAAGGACCACCAACACTGCATGTTTTGGATGTCTCACTTGTCTGTCACACTCATTGCAGGTCATTCAATCTTTGCTAATGAGCTGGCGATCTGAATCAGGTGTGTTTGGTTAAGGAGACATGGAAATTGTGCAGAGCTGTTGGTCCCCCAGGAATGTGGTTGAGAAACACTGAGCTAGATGATGCTAATGTGGTGACTCTAAGGAAGTTTTGGGGATGTTTTTGAAAAGATTCTTCAGAAATTAATACTGATTTGGTACTAAAAACTTGAAATTTGATTGATATTAATGTAGAAAAATGTGCAGCTTGATAATTGTAAGTGAAATTCATAAGATATTTTTTCATCAGAATTTTTTGGTGAATAGTAAGGTTAAAGATGTCATAGAATGTATTGATATAATACATTAAATTGTTCTGTTATTTCAAAAATAAAAGGTTTGTGGATAAGGTATGTGCAAACATTCACCTGAAATGGTTTTACAGGTCCATTTCCAACCCTAGGAAATGGATTTAATATGATATGGTTGGTTTTGACCATATTTAGAATTCATATTTGAATATTAATGAGTTTTGACACTTCCACAACTCATGCCAATGAGTCTGATGCTCACACAAACACATACAAATATATACACGTAGTACAAATATTGTAAAAAATTTAGTAGATTCCTTGATAAAAGACAATCTTAAACTCAACTGGTGAAGAAGTTTATTTTAGCTAGAAGGATTGAGTGAGCTTTATTTATGCCAACAGGAAAAAAATGGTTTTCAAAACAAAGAGTCCCACATACACACACATTGCACATTCTTTTACAGGATTTAAATTTTTTTTATTGTTTTACAATTATTGGGTTTTTTATTTCATTAAAAACATAATAATAAAATGTTGTTTAAAAAAAAAACACTACAAAAAGTACCGATAACAGAACTGTGTAAGTGGTATCAATAAAAGTAGCAATACCGTTAAAACCTTAATGATACCCATCCCTAGTACTGTATCTGTATCCGAGTGCACGTTTTAACCAAAACTAATATTGGATATTTTAAAAATGTGTGTAAAACAATATAATTTGCACAAAAAAGTATGGGTTTTTTCTCCAAAAAAGTTGTTACTCTACCCTGTTTAGAACATCATTATGGATGTTTTACTAACTTGGTACAAATGATAGATCTGTGATAGAGCAACTAGGGTTTCTGGAAACACTCGTCACTACATTGCCGTTTTCCCAAACGATGCGTTGTACTATGATAGTTCAGCCACGAGTAATGTGATTGTTTGGGAAATGCACCCCTGAACACTTTAACTATGCCAAGGTATATCCAGATTTTTTACTTTTTTGGCACCTTTAATACAATTAAATACTTGAAACACAAATAATTCAATCAAATTCTTTGTAACCTTCAATAAATTGAATTCTACATGCTTTAAAAAACTTACCAACCCCAACATTTTGAACCATAGTGTACACAATCATGTGTGTTGCAATGTAATTGCAATACATTAGAAAAAGTAAAATATTTATGCTTATGAGGCACGAACATGACCAGCGAACACCAAATGAAGTAAAAAGCTGTATAAAATCTCTTGCACACACTGAATCCTTACTGTTGAACCCTGAAGGTGTTTTTCCCTCCTGAAACTAGTTGAGCTCAAGCAGCTTCGTCTAGATCAGACTGGGACAGAGCACTCTGTCCAGCAAGAGACTTGTTCGGTGAACGCAGATTTTACCCAGAGTTATATGGCCTCTCAGTCCCATTAAACAGTATGAGCCTCATTATTCTCTCTCTCCATCTGCTCTCTCCTGTCTAGCAGTGAAGAAATGCATGTACCTTATTCCATTTGCCTCTCTGTCTCCAACTGACACTCCATTATCCTCTAGCCCTGGAGTATTTATACCATTCCCTCACATCCTTTTCTCAGTAGCCATCTATATTAGATCTTTCTCTACATCTTTCTTACTTCCTCCCCCACTTTTCTCCAAACCATACCAGCTTTGTCCGTGATGCATCTCCTTTTCATGTAAAATTGATGTGACCATCCTTTTACAAGAACTGCCTTATATTTCACTCTTTCTCAGATCCATTATTAAACTCTTTCTGATGTAATAAGTAGAGGAGTCCGCATCAGACTTGTAGAAACGAGGAATGTGAGAATGATCATTTGTTATGTAGGCACAGTTTCAGTGTGACAGAGATGTGATGGACTTCTGCACGACCCACGATGGAAAATATCTTTTTGAATTTGAATCGTTGTACAGATAAAACAGAAAAGTCAGCAATCTTCTGTTGAGCTGTTGACACCGGGCTACAGTATGAGCAACTTCTCTCGTTCTCTGTCCTCTTCACAACACACCCTCTGTGCCAGACGCGGAGTTTCCTGTATCTTTATTAATCATATTTGTGTCATTCGCTAAAGCACTACAGGAAATTATTATTAATGGTAATTAGCAACAGAAAACCCACTTGGCACCCGCCCTTTTCTAGTCTTGTCATGACCTTCCTCCCACTGAACATGAAATGTTTTAACAACAATTAAAGAATGGGCTAGCCATATGCCTCTTCTGCTCTGAACAGTTATTTTAGTAGCACTTTCATATGTACATTTAGATAATTACTAAGTATTAGACCTAAAACTACCCCAAACCTAAAACAAACCAATGTGGTTACCTCATTTCATAAGAATACTTTCTTATATAAATGCATGTGTACACTACCTGATTCTCACAGAAATCAGTCGAGTTTGGTAAAGGAAAAATCATGGTTTGGGATTACATTCAGTATGGGGTGTGCGAGAGATTTGCAGAGTGGATGGCAACATCAACAGCCTGAGGTATCAAGACATTTATGTTGCCCATTACTTCTTCCTCCAGATCAAAGTCTCTGAAAGCAAAGAAGTTCAAGGTACTCCAGGATTGGCCAGCCCAATCACCAAACATGAACACTATTGAGCATGTCTGGGGTAAGATGAAGGAGGAGGCATTGAATATAAAGCCAAAACATCTTGATGAACTCTGGGAGTCCTGCAAGAACGCTTTCTTTGCCATTCCAGATGACTTTATTAATAAGTTATTTGAGTCATTGCAGAGATGTATGGATGCAGTCATCCAAGCACATGGGAGTTATACACAGTATGAATTCTTTTACCACTGCACCATGACTTTATATTCTATACAGTAGATTATTTCTGTTAAGTGACAAGACTTTTGTCTAAGCAAGGCAGACCTTACTGTCCTAATGAAATAGTTAAAAATCAAGGCACAATCTTTTTTTTTTTGGTAAAATAAGCAAAATCTAGAGGCCTTTGACTTTCCTATAAGCCAATTCTGATACCAAATAATGTTATTATTTGTTGTTCCTAAAACTTGGATACGCGACAAGACTTTTTCAGGTAGTGTAGATACACATTAAAATAAAGTGATATTTCAAACACTGTTGCACATTAGCAGTGCAAACTACCTGAATTTCTGGATAACCATAATCGATAGTTGCAACACAAGCTCATTGTGAAAACATTATTGTGTACAAATACATTATTGAAAACAAATTATGTAGGCAGACCTACAGTATGTATGGCTGCATTTCATCTTTAAAATGAATGCTATGGCATGGTATGATGCCGCCAATGACTTCTGTTTCTCTTCCCGCTACCAGCTGACTGGTTGGTTGGTCAGTCAGTCGACAGCGGACTCTGGATGGATTTACATGAGAACTGCGTTTTCTCGCGAGAAAAATTTGAGATCTCAAAAAGCATACACAGTGGCCTCGGGTGGATTCGGGAAAACAAAAACTGCAAAAAAAATGTATCTCCTAGGACATATTTGGCGCTGTCGAGAAATGTATATAGCGGTCCATATCAATACTGAGCCTGGGTTTGATAATACGACAATAAATATTTGTGGTTCAGCAATGCACAAAAATGACAGTTCGGCATGTCACGGATTTAAATTTATATACAGAGTTAGCGGTTGCAATTGTGGTAAGAAATTTGAAGTTTGTACACTTATGGAAGCGCAATATGCTAACAGATTATTTTACAGTAGCTCTAGAATTATCGTGCTCCCACTGTACTGCCTCAATTTACTTGGTGCACAGTGGTTCCTGGTTCTGTGTCTATGAATGTAGACAACATCTATTTATCACAAAAACAACTGTTTTATTAATTCACAAACAGTGGCGACACAAGAAATCTGGTGCTAGCTCCCTATTTCTGCACTACTAGCTGGCTAGTCAGACAAATGTGTTTTGTTATGAAGAGTCACTCAGGATCAATGTGTCTGAGTAACTGCATCTGTGTTTGTGTCTGTGCGCAATACTTTCATATGATTGTGAAGACCTCCCTTTGACCACTTGGCTTGAATTATTTTGCTACTACGGACAAACCCATTTAAACCTTGTTTTTGCTTGAAAAATCCCTTTATGGTTCATTCATTCCTATTATTTACATTGATAATGTATTTAACATTAACACTGATCTTTTATGAACAAAAATATACTACAACAAAAAGGAACCATTTTGTTACCTTTATAACTTTTGCCCATATAACTCTAACATAAAATATGTTTTGAAGAAAGTAAAAAATCTGTAAACTATTGACTTCCATAGTAGGAAAAGCAAATATTATGAATGTCAGCAGTTACAGGTTTCCAACATTTTTCAAAATGTCTTGACAGAAAAAAATAACTCATAAAGGCTTGAAACAGGTAAGGGTGAATGAATTTACCAAAATGTTCAACTTTAGGTGAACTATTCCTTTAACGCTGCATTTACACCTGCATTTCTCATATTGTTAATAATGCATCTGTTATAAACAAATATACAGCGATTAAAACACACCATGTTTTTTCTTCTATGATCTTCAAGTGAGAGGCCAGTTTGTGTCAGTGAAATGACATTATCAGGTCTCCTCCAGCCACTTCCTCAGTTTGATAATGTTACATCTTTAGCTGACACTCTCATTTAGCTGACACTTTTGTCAGAGCTCTTTCTGACAGCTTCATGCCAAACCACAGAGACTGTCTGTGGAGAAGTTGAGACAAAAAAATATTACCCCGTACCATATCAAGCTTCGGCCTGTGACAAGTAGCGGTGTGCGACTTAGTGAAACTGGCTGATGAGCGCCAGAGATGTGACCCAGTCATGCCGTTTAATTCCTTAAGAGTCTCCGTTTATGGATTTTAGTATTTTTGTGCCCCTCACTAACCTCCCATTCCCAGCTGTTTGGCCTGTCGCTTTCGTCAGATAGTTCATTCATCACAGCTGCTGTCTGTGTGAGTCCGCTGGAGGAGGGTGATGTTTTTGGTGTGCCTGGACAGCAGTGCACTTCTCCCTCTCTGTCTTTATTACTTTTAGAAGTACTGTCCTAATTTGGCTGTGTTCTTCCACACATATCTCAGGAGACTAGTGTAGTGGTCATAATCAGATAAGGGTTATGAAATCTTCAGGCTGAATTATTAAAAATATTGTTTTCATTAGATTCCAGATTCTAGCAGCAAGGTACTCTGTGATCTCTATGAAACAACAATAGAAAAAGTTAGAAATTGTATGCATTTTTGAGGGGTGTGGGGGGCGTGGTGGGAGGGGGGTATATGGTATATAATAGTGTTTAATTCGGTTTTCAGAAAATGTAACAATGTTGCTAATTTTACTGTTTAAAGGGTCATGAAACCCCCCTCTTTCACTTCAAGTCTACCTCAGAATTCTTTCAAAAAAGCAGAGTAGAGGGAAGAGTGGACATGGCTGGCAGAGCAAGGGAAAAAGAGTGGAGCAATCTGTTTGAGCAAATCTGTATGATTTGAAACATAGGCGAACACAGCAGCATGGATAGGCGATGTGTCTGAATGGTAACGAACTCAACTGATAAGAGACAAAGCCATTCTTCAATTTTCATACAGCTTTCCCGACAAAAATGCTTGCTATACCCACAAACAGCTTTGCTGTATCAGCCCTGACAGCATCGTGGGGGAAAGCCATGTAACAAATCATGTGGGTCATGGAAACAAACACATACGACCCTTCATGAATGACTAAATACTCAATATTTAGTCATGGTCTCACAGCTTTTCAGGTCTGTCTTCAAAAAGCATGTGCAGTCATGAATAATGAAGATGCAGGGTCTTCTCACAGGATAAGAAAACTCAGCTATGAACAATAATGAGAAACTGACTCATTACTACGTCACCGATTTTGATCCCACCCCAAAAATGATTTTAAACCCGAAGGGTGAAATTAGCTGCAAAAGCTCTTAATGATCCAGGTTTATCCACAATTAAAGCTAACAGGAGCTCATGTTACCTTAACTGATGCTCAACACACACACAAATCTGTTAAAATCTTTTAAAAAGTACTTGGATGTTTCTTAAACCTTAAAATTGAATGTACATGCCTTGTACTCATAAAACATGCTGCTGATTTAATGCTTATACTTCCCATTATGTGTTATTATTATTTGCATTAGCAGTAGTAGTATTAGTTTTATTATCACTTTTGTAATTATGGAATATGTACTTATTTTAAAAAGGGTGGCACGATTTACACATAGCCTGAACACACACATTTATTAATATAACTACATTTTCCATCAAATAAATAAGCAGCACTACAATTTTCTACATTTAATAATTTCAAAAAAGTTTCAATTCAGCATAATAGTTTAATTTCTTAAGGACCATGTGAACCTTCATGGAGAAGGAGCAGCTAAAAATGTACTTTTGGCACCATGGGAATAAATTACATTTAAAAATAAACATACATAAAATTATAGAAATATTATAATACTTAGTAGTATTAATTTGATTCATAATTTGAATTAGGTTTTTTTTTTTATTTTAATCTTTTAAAAGTTTTATGTTCCTACCTTTATTTTTTGTTTACTTTTAGTCATTCCATATCTACTATTACCTTAATAATAATAAAAAAAAGTTTTAACATTTTTTAAGACGCAAGGTTGCAGGGCCTAAAATATGCATACAGTTTAGACATTCTAATAGTTTCTCTTAAAATATAAAATAACATTTGCAGTTGTTTATTGATATATGTACACCAATAACAAACAAACTTACAATGTAATTTTGCTTATAATTTAAAGCTGCAAAAAAGCTACTGAAGAAACACTGAAACTAAAAAGAAACATCACGCCAGAACATTCAACTTGAGTAGAAATTTTGGCTGACTGATGTATGCACTGTGGGCATTTAGGCATGGATTTTCTTCTGGGTCTTTGTAGGTATTGCTGTCTGGACAAAGATGATTTTTTTCCTATTGATTTCACAGAAACAGAACCATCATAGCTCCACGTCCAGGCCTAAAGAGCAGACATGAGCGTTTAACTACAGCTAGTATCTCCAGAATCTTTCTGTCTGATGCAGCTACATGTTTTCTTCTCTCTCATCAAGCACTCCTCAATAGCTCTCATATATGAGCTGCCACAAAGTAATCTTTATGATGTTCACACAGATATACTTACAGCTGCATTTACCACTTATGCATGAGTAAAGTGTGTGACTGAACTGAGATTTAGCATAATATTCTTAATTGTCCTATGTAATGGCTGGTGAAACAGTACAAAAAACAGCATTTGACAGAGTAGCACTGGTGAAAATTAAGCAATGCAAAATGTCTTAAATTGGTTAAGCATGAAGGCTTTTGATGATGTGGTTGATCATAAAAAGTACAGTAAACAGTTCATTTTCAACACCTTTTCTTTATAAAATGATGTGCGATTTATAAAATGACAGTCTGCATAGGTCCATTCGTACCAGTCTGTCAGACAAATTTGGTTAAAGGGCACCTATGGTGAAAAATCTACTTTTCAAGCTGTTTGGACAAAAATGTGTGTAAGTATGGTGTATAAACTGTCATATTTGGGTGAAATAAACACACCCAGTCCTTTTTTTTTCAAATTTAACAACATAAAAACAGTGGACCAATTGGAGCTGTTTTCAGATCGCCCGCAACTTTACGTAGGAGAGCGGTCCCCCCGCCCACCAATATTGATTGACAGCTGCGCGCATTAACATGTCCGGTAGTCACGTGTATAATCATATAATCAAGACAGGACGAGCGCAAAGCAGCCGGGAATAAAAGGTTTGTTTAGTTCGCTAGGATCATCAATCATCATCAAATGTGATCAAGAGTGAGTTTTACAAGTTTAAAATGTTTTAAAACAGATCATGTGTGTAATGAAGTACAGTGATTCACTTCAGATGCACTCAATTAGCACAGCCGCGTGTCAGAACAATTATAAAAGTAGACGCTTCAATCGCGGTTTGTGGACGTTAAATCGGGTTTATTTTGTACATTAATATAAGAGATATCCATACAGCAGTGGATATTACCAGTATCATGTCACGTAAAAATCTTGCAATCATGCAACGCTTAACGCGCTGTCTCTCTCTCTCTCTCTCTCTGTGTGTGTCTGCGTGTCTGAGCTATGTGTGTGTGTGTCTGCGTGCCTGAGTGTGTGTGTGTGTATGTGTGTGCTCTATGTGTTTGTGTCCTTGCTGTGTGTGTGCGTGAACTTTGTAATGACATTGTGTGTGACTCATTGTTGCAAATCCACAAAAAAATGCATCAAATACTGATTGTTAAAGCTCTTACTGTAGTATTTCTCACACACTTTATGTGAGATCTGCTTCCTGAGGCAGCCGAGGGTGGCAATTGCTGACAGGCATGTGGGAACGGTGGGCGGGGAGGACTAGCCTTAAAGGGCCAATACAAAAAAACAGCAAAACCTTTTTTCCAGCTATAATATACACTTCAAACAGCTATAATAAATAATCAGATGGGTGTTTTGAGCTGAAACTTTACAGACACATTCTGGGGGACACAAAAGACTTGAAAGAATATGAAAAAAGGGGTCCTATGTGCCCTTTAAAACACCCGCGGATATAACGGCAATCTGCGCATAACAGGGTTTTATGCTTTCCGCAATATGCGATGTCAAGAGGGTGACTCCATAATAAAGTAAATGCACACATTCTATGATGTAATGCATGGACGCGTCTCACAGCACAAAGCATGTCTATGCTTGATCAGTCATCGATTAAAGCGTTATCGACAAAATTTCACCCTCAATTCACCATACACACTATTAAAAGGACAGTTCATCTAAAACTGAAAATGCTGTCACTATTAACTCACCTTTTACTTGTTCCAAACTTGTTTTTTTTAATGATGTTAAACAATAATATCCAATAACTTGTAGGTAATTTTATAATATTGCTTATTATTTTACAAATATTGCTTATTATTTTATTTATACTGTCAGACAGCTTTCACAAAATGTATTAAATCAGCTGCACAAAGGGATTGGCATGCTGAAAATCCTATAAAATTGATTGATGTAAAGACTTTACATTTATCGCGATAATTATCGATATCGACCGATATGAAAAAAATTATCATGATCATTTTTTTTGCCATATCGCCCAGCTCTAAAATAAAACAAAACTAGTTTGTTTAAAAAATAAGTTGTGTGCAATTCAATGAAAAGACACAGGGGGAAAGCATTGAACACATGAAGAAAAGTGGATGTAAAAAGGCATGGAAAGCCCAGACAGCAGATAAAGTCTTTCAGAATGCAACCTTTACCCTTGACAGTGCAAATGAATAATAGCTGCTTCAGTCCCAGCACATAAATAAAGCTTAAAACCCTAAATAAATAAAGCTGCTAGTATAGTCAGCCAATCACCTGACTTTTATTCAATAGAAAATAAGAAACTAAAGATCAGAATTCTGAAACGAGATCCACAGAACCATCAAAATTTTTTTTGACGCTGACAAAGTATGGGGGAAAAAAAAAATCACACCTGAGCAAAGCATGCAACGCTATTCTCCATTCAAGATGTTTCTTAAAGCTGTCATAATAATAATGATGTATTATTTATTATATTTATTGAATATATTTCCAGGATAATCAATTATTTTATCAGCTGTAAGTCCCCCTTAATGTTGCACAATAGCCTCACACATAATAACAGAAAACAAATCTGTTTCTCAAATTGGTATCATGCAACATTCAATTACAAATCCATCTATTTTGAAAATATACGTATTTTTCTTTTTTTTCTGCTCATATTTGCAAGAAGAACATAGAATAGCAAATAAATTGAGCCTTTCCCATTCCTTAAGTGACCCTCTGAGCTGAAAAAGCATGAGCAATCTTTTCCTCCTTCCCTCTCTCTTCTCTCTTCTCCTGGGGCCGACTTGCTCAAAAAAATCCTGCGAGTATTTACAGAGGGGTTGGATGTCATGGCAACAGGAGGGTTTGGTTCGAAATTGCAATGCAATGACATGGAAAAGCCAGGCAAGACCTGCCCTGATTCCCAGCTGAGGGAAACCTACTGTCCTTAAATACAGCCTGAATGTTTCTTAATGCAACTAAACATCATGAACAGAGAACTGAGCTTGACTAAAGTGGATACGACCTAAACGATCCTTTTCAGATTGTATGACATAATATTGCACATGAACATATATACATTTATGAGTTTATTAGCTACTAACATGCAGAATAAAACCGCGACAGAGCGATTACTTGAAGCGTGTTGCATTTATATAAGACAAACTGTTTCTTTCACCAATAGTCTTAATGTTCACCAAGCTCAAAACTACATTTAAAAAGGAAAACAACCTCTTGGGTGCCAGATGAGCTGCAAATAATGCTTAGTGAAATTATCCATGTAGAGTACGAACAGAAAAAAAAAACTGTTCAGTTCAGTACTGTATATCAGTACAAAATGAGCACTCTGCAAGCGTCCCTCATGTACACACACTTCTTCCGTTTTCTTTTCTGTGGACATTTTTGTTGTTGTTGACAGAACCATCAAACATAGTTTAATATCTTACTTTTTGAACTGATAACACTAATTTTTTGGCACAGCACAAAATATATATTTACCTTTCACCATTACAATAACAAATACTACACGTAAAAAATATAAAACAGAAATCTTTACTAATACCACTTTATTACTTTACATTATTAACATTTAAAGAGCCCCTATAAGAGGTTTTTGAAAATGAGCTTCTATGCAGTGTGTAACAGCACTAAGTGAATGAAAACATACAGTTTAACGAAATAGTCGACTCGGAGTCAAATAAATTAATTGTGCTGGGTTCGGATCTTTTGCCTGAACGCATCGATGTCGAAATGGCAAATCACCAAATATAAAGTACCGGTTCTAGTAAGACATGAACAAGCTTTTCCCTTTAGACACTAGCAGAGCGCAGGGGATCACGGGACTAATCATGACACGAAGATGATGATCACTGACAGCTGGAGATTTGGCTGTGGGGAATAAATGGTTAAAGTTCATTTTCACAACAATACCACAGTATAGTCAACCTAGTGCTGTATTTGTTTTTGTCATTTTTCAGATTTTTGATACAATAACCTACGGTGCAACATGGGATTCGTCTGCCACTTGCTATTAAAGGAAGGAGCAGCAGAGACTATTATGTATGGGACGTTGTCAGTCTTTGACAGGGTCTTTGTCAGTAACTGTTACAGTTTATATAGATCAGTTTCTCCATCTTCCAGATCACAACATGTAAGTGTCATTAAAATTGGTGCCTCATTTTGTGTAGTTTGCAAAACATGTATTTAATTCTGTTGTAACTTGTAATCACTCCGTGCGGCTTGCAATCACTTATCTCTTAGGTTAAATCTTTACAGAGCTATTCACATATTGCAGCCAAAACCACATTGAAAATGTAACATGTGTTTCAGAACCTGCAATCCTCTGCCGTTTGTCTTTGCTATGGCCACCATCAGCTGTTCCTACACACGTGCAGCACGGTCAATTTTCAAAAAAGTTCAACTTTTGCCACTATGTGGATTAATACTGAATGTATGTCGTTGTTACTACTTGGGGTTAGGTTTAAGAATACAGTAATTTGCTGGTGTTTAACCGCATTGCTTTAATGCATTCCTGCATTGGGCTCTCACATAGTTGATGTTTCTCTCTTGTCTTTCGCTGAACGCAGTCGACCAATCACAACAGACTGGGTCATCGCACCAATCACAGCAGATTAGCCTCACACAAAGGAAGGGTTTGTGAACAAATGAATCGCTGAACAAATCAAATGGAAGTCATTGGGACAATTAGGAAAAAATAAACGACAATGAAAGTGTTTTTTGACCTTGCATGCATATCAGCCTGTTGTTGGAGACCCCCAAAACCAAAATGTGACCTTTTATAATGCAAAATAGGGGCTCTTTAATGCTAATATTAGTACATGCAGAAACAACATTACGTTAACTGACAGCAACGTGTGCAAATACCTACTTAGAAATGAGTGCACTATGCTACTGAAAGCCTTGTCTTTAGCACTTCACACAATGTGTCAAACCAGCATTACAGAAATAAACAGGAAATAATTAACAATAAGATCTTTCTTCAGCGTCAAGCAAGTTTAATATATCAGGCCCATTGAGATCAGCAAAATGTTTTCTTTTTATGTTACTGATGAATCAGTTCAGTTCAGTATGAGTGTCAATGTTGAAGGATTTGATTGAACTGTAGCTTAAAGGGATAGTTTACCCAAAATAAAAATTGACTCACTTATTTACTGACCCCCAAGAGGTTTCAAACCCTTATGAGTTTCTTTTTTTTCCGTTGAAAACAAACAATTAATAATTCAAATAACCAATGACTTCCATAGCATGAAATACTATGGAAGTCAATGGGTACTGGTCTCCAACAGTTTTCAAAATATCTTACTTTGTGTTCAACAGAATAAAAAAACCTCAAGGTTTGTGAGAAATGAGATTAGTGAGTAAATGATGAGAGAATTTTATGATTTGCATGAACTATTGCTTTAAGCCAAGGTGGAATTATACAATCTAAGTTCCAAAAATGCTTTCTAATGACAACATTAGGAAAAATGACTGTGCTTTTTGACCAGACAGAAACATATTCATCTACCTAAGAGCAGCATAGTAAAGTTGAGAGACAAGCCAAAGACAACAGTATGATCAGTGTGTGTTTATTCAGGCTCTCCTTTATTGCGGACTCCATTAATATACTCTGTGGCTGACTGCTGTTTTTGACCTTGAGTAGTGTGTCATGAGTAATCTTTTCTCTTTCATACACGTGTGTCTTTTTTTATGACCGAGAGCATGCTTAATTACTAAGAAAAACACCACAAATGTGTACACAAAACACCCAGCCTGCCCTCTCTGAGGAATTCACTAACATGGATCACATTTTCAAGCAGATATACTGTATTGGAAAAAAACAAGCTTCTGCCGGTAAAACGTACACACAGCTCAGAGATCCTATTGAGACATGAAGACCCTGTGCCTTTGGTGATTACACGATGAGCCATAATTAAGCAAGCCGACTGGAGATTCACTAGCGTCCCCCATCCACTGCACAGCACAGGTTTGCAAAGAGAATGAATCATCGCACACATCGAAATTGATTGCATTCCCTCACAACAGAGACTGTGGGCTGCCCCGGGGCATCAAACAAGATGCCAAACAAACCCTGTTGAGCTGTATTTCCCACCCGTATCAACAGAATCCATCTATCCATCATCCGTCGGCATTGATCTCTCAGCTGAGTGTGAAATATAAACACCATTCGCACTCAACTCTGACATATCAGGCAAACTATGACAATGAAAACCGTGACAAAAGCGCAGCAAGCAGGCAACATCCTGCACATAAACTCTACAAAGCACAGGAAACACTGGTGTTGCAACTGAGACAAAAACCAATGCATAGATAAAGCGCACCAATTCATTTGAGTTCAAGCTGTCAGTGTTGACATAAGAGAACAGACCCGGTGAGAGGAAAACGAGGGATGTGCACATAGAAAGAGAGCAGAAAACAGATGTGCATTAGAAAAAATGGACAAACGGTACCCTACCTCTGCTTGTTCAGGTGACGGTGTCTGTCAAACGCTGATCTGAGTGCTGTCGGAGGATGGACGGGCTCACAAACAAAACGCTACAGGCAGCAGAGCTGGAAGCAGCTCAGTCAGCGGCAGAAACATCCCTCCCCTCCTGCATGAATTAATTAAAGCTCTCCCTCGCTCTGCCTCTCGTGATGATTCTTCAGTGCTGTACACAGCGCTGGCTGTAGCGAACGAAAATGTCCCTGCACTTTCTTTTCTGACAGGCTGTTTACAGAGCGCTCTTTGCCATGGCTCTGCTTCTCTCTTGCTCTCTCGCTGTGCACACGCTCGCTCTCATCAACAGTGCAATATCAAAGTGCTTCTCATAGGGCCAGCCCTCCCCCTGGTGAACAACCCTAACCAAAACAGTTAGTGCACATCTACCATCTTTTTTACAGGAAGCAATACAATGTTAACAAAAATTCTATACTGCCTTTCTGGAAAGAAAAATAAAACACAATAAAACTGTTTAAATAATGTAGACTTTTGATTTATTTTGGAAACAGCTTTAAATTGGCCTTTAATTTTTGGTTTGTTGTTTGTTCATTAAATGTACTTAATATTAATGTTAAGTATATTAGCCTTTTATATGAGATTTTACAATTCTAGAGGTCACGTGGTATTTGTGTTAAAAATACTTGTGCCTTTTCAAATTTTGCAACTTACATTAAAAATAGTTGTCAGTTCATCAATCTTTAAATAACATTCATTTTTTGCACCGATGGTTTTCTTCACTTTATAAGATCTTAACACTTGTGCACTGTTTAAATTTACTACCCTTTTTATGTTAGGGACATCTAACATAAAAACAACTGAATTAAACTGCTGTAAAAATGCAGCATTAGTTTTGCATCAATCTGTTATCAATCTCAGTCCTGATCAAAACTACTAAATGTTTTAAACAAATTGTAGGATTTTAACTCTTTAAATACCAAGTTCACAAATGATGTCACTGACTTGGTGAAAAACCCCCCACACGAAATGACGTAATTTTAATATAAAAAGAAAAGTAATTTTACCTTTTATCACACTCTTGGACATGTGAATGATTAGTAATAACATTGGCTTTGATGCATTGTTAGATTTTTATTTTTTCTTCCTAATTTACTGTTGGTGGCTGTTTTTGCCCCATTGACTTCTATTATAACCACATTTGATGGTGCATAAATACTCAGTCTTTGTTTATGTTTACTCAATGTAGTTCTGAGAGCTGAGATGCATATTTTGATTTTCTCAGACACATCAAGGTAAACGAGCAAAGGTCATTCTCACACACACTTTAATTTGCTGCTGAAGTCCATATAAAATCCAGAAACTAAGCTTTTTTTGCTCAGGCCTATCTAAAGGGTTAATGGTGCCAACTGATGATCAACAGTAAAAATTTTAAATTTTAGTCCAACAATCAAAAGTGCATGATTATATGGTGTTGTCATGGTTTTGCAATGAAAAAATGTGGTTATAATGGAAGTTAATGAGGCAAAAACAGCCACCAACAGTAAATTAGGGAGAATAAAAAAAAAATCCATCAAAGGCAATGTTGTTTCACATATACAAGACTTGAAAAAATCCAGTCCACAATTACTTTTTTATATTAAAAATACTTCATTTTGTGTTTGTTTTTCCACCAAATCAGTAACGTCATTTATGAATTTGGCAATTAAAGAGTTAAAATCCTGAAATTTTCTAAGTAATTTAGTTGTTTTGATTAGGACTGAGGTTATTTAACAGATTTATGCAAAATATTGTGTAAAAAATATTTATATTCTTTAAAAATTTCAAAGCATTTCTCAAAATATGTGTCAAAATAAGATTTATCACCAAAAATCATTCTTCTAGCTGAAACAAAACAAAACAAACAAAAAAAAGGTTTTGGCCTAATTAAGACCCCAAAATCACCCCAGAGTGGTGAAAACATCCCCAACATTACATACGGGTTAAAGCATTTTCTGGAGCCACATGTAATAATGTTATTTTGCCTGTATATATATTTTCTGACATTAAAAGTGCCAGTAGCCATACATAGGACCAGCTAAAAACTTACTTTAATGTTCTACTGAGGAAAAACAAGAACTTACATCTTGGAAGGCCTCAGGGTTTAAGATGAAACAATATTTGGTGAATCTCTTATAGCATTACTGCGCGCCACTATTTGTTTGAATCTTATTTCATATTCTCATTTAGTCCCTGGGCAATGAAAACCATTCCATTTGAAGCATAACTGGGCATGCTATTTTGCTCTCTTCTATTTTTATAATAAATAACACACTATATAACCCCCCTTATTTTGTAGAGCCAAATACAACCACAAAATTTCATCATCCTACTTTTATATATACAAGTTAAAGTTCATAGTTTTTTTTAGATCAACTGCAAATCTATAATTACTGTACGTACCACTGTAACCTCTAGGTGGGCAAGCATCATGTGGCAGGAGCTCACAATACAGTTCCACTACAATCAGAGCCATTGTTCACTAACACAAGATCACAATGAGCTAATGGTACTAAACAACCCACGATGGTTCCTGAAATCGGAGGATGACTGTAGATTATTTAACCAGAAATCATTAAAGACCCCATGAAATTATAATGAGTGTTAAATTATAATGAGTGTTCATGTCTGTTAACATTAAGGTTGTCTACTTGCTATTAAACTAATGCTGACAAACATTTCCCATTTGTGCAATTACAGTATGCATTTAAAATTTACAATTGTTCTCTTCTGGGCAACGTGACTCTCTAAATGATGGGTCTCAAACTTGATTACTGGAGGGCCGTACAGTTTTGCCCTCATCAAACTCAGCTGATCTAAATAATCTAGGTGTTCAAGTCTACTAGAGACTATTAAGCAGGTGTGATTTGGAGGTGGTTGGAGCTAAACTATGCAGCTATGCGGCCCTCCAGGAATTGAGTTTGAGAACATTGCTATAAATGAATAGAGGCACTAAACGAATCCTGGTTCACAGAGCAAACATAACATCAGGGCTAGGGCTGGGCGATAAAATCGGTATCTGTATTTATTGACCAAACACCATTGTCAATATCAATTAAAAAATGTTTAATATGTAGTTTCGGTATGAAGGCTATAGTTTTATTAAAATGTGTCTGCTGAGCGCGAGCCTTGGAAGGAATGGTGTAAGTTTGTCATTTCCAATGACAGCCCAGCCACTAGCTCCCCATCTGAAAGATTTTTTAAATTAATATAGTCATTAATTTTTGCAATAATGAATGGACATTAAATTGTGTGTTTTTTCTGGCCAACATTTTACTAACTTTTTAACTTGAAAGCTGATAGAAATTGCGCTTGCCACTTTATACGCACTTCTAACATTTTATTATTATTTTTACAATTGTTGCCTTTTTACCTTTTTATCTTTTGTTATTATTGTTGTTGTTTTAGACAATTAGGACTGCACAGACAGGCAGGGCAAACGTAAATTTCGTTGTATTTTGTACAATGACAATAAAGATTCTGATTGTCTTTCTTTTTTTCATTCTTTTATAACCTGTTTTACCCCATTTTAATCTGTTTTTATTTGTTTTAATCACTTTTTTTATTTGTTTTTATTTTCTTATCCTTGTCTCTTTTATTCCTGTTAATGTAAACCCCTTTGAATTGCCACTGTGTTTGAAATATACTATATAAATAAACTTGCCTTGCCTACATTAAAGTTTGCTTTGATTGTTCAGCATTTACACCACTATTGCAAACACTTTTGTAACATTTTATTTATCAAGAGTCTCTTTAACACTTAAGCTTATTTTATTACGAAGAGATGAGATATTTTGTTTTAATATTTTTGTTTTTGACTATTAAAATTATTTGCCTTAGTAATGTTGGTAAATTAAAATAGTGGTTAAATTAAAAATATCCTAATATTCCTAAATGTGGTGTTTAAAAATTATTAATATCGAATGATATGAAACATGATACTGTGATTATTTTTTTTTGCAATTTCACCCAGCCTTTATCAGGCGTTTGACAAACTTTGACACAGGAGCTTTCATGGAAACTTAAAGAAGTACATAAGCATAAACAATACAAACAATAAAAAGTGCAACTCATTAATACATATTCAAAACTTTAGCAACCTTCTGTATCTAACAGAAATTAATCTCTAATGGGTGGTTCACCCCTTGACATGGCTTTTTAGATTATTTTTATATTAAACAGACCCTATTTTGCATTATAAAAGGTCACACTTTGGTTTTTGGCTAATCTGTTGTGATTGATCCGATGACCCAGCCTGTTGTAATGGTTGACTGGGTTCAGCGTGAGACAGAGAAACGCCCACCATGGCTATGAAGTAGCAGAGAGTATGTGAGAGCCCAATGCAGGAATGCAATTAAGTAATGCGGTTAAACACCAGCATATTAATCTATTCTTAAACCTAACCCAAAGTAGTAACAACGACATACATTCAGTATTAATCCACACAGTTGCAAAAGTTAAACAATTTTGAAAATTGAGGCGCACGTGTGTGTGTAGGAACAGCTGATGGTGGTTATAGCAAAGAAAAATGGCAGAAGATTGCGAGTTCAGAAACATACTTAAATCGGTAAAGGAAGAAGCACACGTCACGTTTTCAACGTAGTTTTGGACGTAATATGTGAATAGTCCTTTAAAGATTTAACCTGAGAGATACAGTACAAGCAGTTTAGTCGCATGGAGCGATTACAACTTACAACACACAATTAAATACATATTTTGCACACTACACAAAATGAGGCAACAATTTTAATGACACTTACATGTTATGATCTGGAGAAAAAAGAAATTAGTCCATGTGAACTGTAACAGCTACTGACAAAGTCCCTGTCAAAGTCTGACAAAGTCCCATACATAATAGTCTCTGCTGCTCCTTCCTTTAATAGCAATTGGCTGATAAATCCTGCATTGCAGCGTAGATTTTTGTATCAAAAATCTGAAAAATTACAGGAACAAGCACAGCACTAGGTTGGCTATACTGTGGTATTGTTGTTAAAATTAACTTTACCCCTTTAATCCCAAAAGCTGAATCTCCATCTATCAGTGATCATCATCTTTGTGTCATGATCAGTCCTGTGATCCCCCGTGCTCCGCTAGTGTCTAAAGGGAAAGGCTTGTTCACGTTTTACCAGATCTGGAACTACATATTTGGGGATGTATCAGATCAACGTCGATGCATTTAGGCAAAAGATCCGAACCCAACACGATTCATTTATTTGACTCTGAGTCGACTATTTCGCTATAGAATCAATAGTTTTATTCGAAATGCACTTTCAGATTTAACCCTCAGCTGCATGTTTTCATTCACTTAGTGCTGTGTTACACACTGCATAGAAGCTCATTTTCAAAAACCCATAATAGGGGCTCTTTAATAATTTTAGATTATTTTAGATTAAAATATTCTACACCAAGAACATAAATAGTTAGTTTAGTTTCAGTATAAACCCCATTTTGGAACCTTTTTTTATGCGTACAGTAGTGAGACACTCAATAGATCTTTGCTGATGTCACATAGGGATGATATAATAGTCCCTCAAACGATGATGGGATGAGACCGGTGCTTATCATCTGAATAGGGAATTAAGCTGTAGCACCATCGCTCCATCACTTAATTTGAGAAGCAGACAAAGGGACAGAAATAGCCCGGGAGAGCTCCTCCTCTGCTTCTATGATCAGAAGCAGACTGTTTTTGTCTGGCCTGACTTTCACCTAAGCATGCCATCCCCTTTTCATTTAGAAAAAAAAAGAGCAATCATAAAATATCTGCTCCAAAAGACCTTTTTAGGTAAGTGGTTTCAATCAGAGGGCATGATCCGACCCTGAAGCCTGCGGCCTGCTGAAGGACAGAGCGAAAAAAAGATCACACTCTTTCCATTGAAAAGGCCAGTATTGAGATGAGTGCTTACAATGAAGTCAGATTAGTGTGCATACAGTAGGCAGTGTTTAGGAAACGTGCAGGACTGTCAATGTTTGTGTTTCCACAAACAGAGCCCTGAATCTAACAGGAGAACCACACATGCTTCTCGCAACTGCCCAACTACGCAGAAGAGTCATAAAAATCCAACAAAATGTGGAGAATTCACATGGTGAAAAACAGACTACACACAATATGTTTGAAAAGTTAAGAGAAATGCATTAGGGAGAGGAAAATTTATACAGGTCTACAGGGCTGCGAAATGTGTCTGTTCTTTGTCTAGTGATGTCCCTACTTGTGAGGGGACTTTCCCTTTTGCTGTAAGAGAAAAAGGTGTTGCCTTGTGCCAGCAGAGCATGTGCTTTCACTTCCTGTCTCTATCTTATTGTCCTTTTCACTTTAAGATACAGTAAAGACAACACTGGTATGAATCAATGTGCATCAGATGATGAATGAAAAAGACTGCATGTGTACTTTGCAATGAATTTGACATTTTCTCATATAATGACATATAATTAATTGTTCATGTACAGTGTTCATTAATATTGCATTAATATTGGTCTGTCTGTTTTTCTGTACATCTATGTATTTAGGGGATAATAATGTTTGTTTGAGTCAGTGTTTTTATCTGTTTCAAGTTATATATTTACATGGCAGTATCCGTCCTTAGAGCAGTAATTAACTGTTTTCATCCACCTATTTATATGAACATTTTGGAACGAGTAGGATCAACTTTTTATCGGATTAGTAAAAATGTGAATGAACTAAAATGGAAACACATTTCCTGAATGAATTCCACAATGCACATTAAAAAGTGATGAGATTTTGTTTTAACTGATCATGTGTTAACAAAAATTAGTGTGATGAGACAATTCAATTCAAATCATGTTTATTTCTATAGCGCTTTTACAGTGTAGATTGTGTCAAAGCAGCTTAACTTAGAAGTTCTAGTAAACTGAAACTGTCCAGTTTTCAGAGTTCAGTTTAGTTCAGTTCAGTGTGGTTTAATTTTCACTGCTGAAAGTCCAAACACTGAAGAGCAAATCCATTGATGCGCAGCACAACAAGTCCCAAAATCAAGCAAGCCAGTGGTGGACCACATTGTAAAATATCTAAAACGTTGTCCTGATCATTCTAAAATCTCTTAGCAAAAGTCCATAATCAACGTGGTTTATTATTATTACCTTCCAGAACTTATACACTAGGGACAATTTAGTTTATTCAATTCACCTACAGCGCATGTCTTTGGACTGTGGGGGAAACTGGAGCACCTGGAGGAAACCCACGCCAACACGGGGAGAACATGCAAACTCCAAAAAGAAATGTCACCTGATCCAGCCGGGACTCTAACCAGCGACCTTCTTTCTGTGAGACAACAGTGCTAACCACTGAACCACCGCATATTGAACGTATTTTTTTTACAGCGCACTCATTCATTACATTTCGTCTTTGTCTTCTAATCCGCAAATAGTTTATTATATAAGAAAAAAGGCCCACCGTTGCTTTTCCTACTGCAGCAAATTCCATTTTTCCTTCTGATATTTGGCACCAGTTTATCAGGAAGTGCCTATTTTGTTATCTTTAACTCGATGGATGTAAATGGTGGTTTATTTGCAAATGTTTATGCAATATTCTAGTTTTGCACACAAGTTTAATTCACATCTTTGAATGGAAACTTTTTGTAGTTTACAATTTTTATTTTTTTATTTTCTGTTTTCATCTTAGATTTTAACGTTTTTTGTGATTCACTGACAAAAAAAAAAAACAATCAAACAAAAGAAAACTAAATGAAGTTTAAGTTTACTAAGAGCATTATACAGTGGGGGAAATAAATATTCAACACGTCACCATTTTTCTCTGATTGCTAGAGCTGCTGTTGACTTGAAATTTTCACCAGATGTTGGTAACAACAAAAGAAATCCATATATGCAACGAAAACAATATTATTTTGTTTACAAGTGGAATTACACAAACTAATTTCGAGAGAAGCATGTGATATGATTGATCGCGGCTAGTCTCCCATCTGTAATCATTAGCAAGCCAATCAGATTATTCCCAATTCACCATAAATACCCCGTCTACTCCTTTATCTTCATTCTGAAGAATCCCCCGTCCACCCCATCCCCCCCTTTCCTTCTTTACCATGGGAAGCTCTCGAGAACTACCAGATCTCGTACCCCTTACATGCTCATTGACCAGGCAGGAGCCTTGGGCTCTATTATCTCCAAGCTCAGGGTTCTCTGCCAGGACAGCATGCCAAACCTGCTAATATTATCAAGCAATATCTAAATGTGAGCTCTTGACATTAAGATTAAAAATAAATGACACAGGAAAAAAGTACTGAACACATGTAGAAAGGTAGTTGTAGAAAGGCAGTGAAGGCCCAGACAGCAGTTGAAATCTTTCAGTATTTCTAAAGCAACCTTCTGCCCTTTGTCCTTGTAAATTAATATTAGCTGCTTCAGTCCAACATCTACATTAGCAGGATGATGAAGATGAAACCAAAGTGGACATTTCAGCAAGACAATGATCCAAAACACAGCCAAGGAAACTCTCAAATGGCCCAGGCAATCAGCTGATTTGAATCCAATAGAAAACACAAAGGAAAGATCAGAACCATCATGATTTTTACACACTGTTATAGTCTGTGAAAAACCTCACACCTGAGCAATTCATGCAATTTCATTCTCCATATGAGAGGCATCTTTAAGCTGCCATCACCAAAAAAACCTTTTATAAAAAGTATTAAATACATTTATTTAATATATTTTGTTTGTTTTGTTATATTTTTTTGTTTGTATTGTTTGGGTTTTTACCAAAATCTAGTTCAATTCCACGTCAACAGCTCCTTTAGAATATTTTTCCCAGAATAAAAACATGACATGTTGAATAATTTTTCCCCCACTGTACATTTTTTATTTAAAAAAGTCTACAGAGAAAAGAATCATGTTGCAGTGGCCACTTTAATTGTAAGGTGAACAACTATGGTGACGTCTTAATTAATAGCACTGTTACAAGCCATTTTTAATCTCAAATTAAATATAAATTTATTGCGTGGTGCAATGCTTGTCTGTCTGTGCAAAATGAGCAAACAGGCATAGTCTTCTGAATCGCACTGGACTGAATCTGTGAGTGAATGACCCTGTTGTACATGTCTATGGGGAGGACAGCAGGGTGCAGGCAGAGAGACCCTCACACACAGATCCAGAGGGACAAGAAAGAGCTGGGGGGTGGGATTCACTAGCTATTTTTATCCCTCCGGCTGTCCCATCTCCCTAGTGAGCGGAAACACTGTCCTTCGCACCTAACCTCTGAGTCCACGGGGACCGGTCACCTCGTTCTCATCATGAGAGCAAAAAAAAAAAAAAAGTAAAGTGTGTCTAGCTTTTTTTCCTTTTTACTGTGCAGTGATGCATGAATCAGACAGTCTGGAGCACTATACCTGCTGTAAAACCAGGACTGCTCATGTTCTCATATCATTATGTGTCACTTAGTAAAAATTGCCTTGTTGCATGACTTTCAGAGCAACACAGAGCACTATACTTGCACTGCGTGTGTGTGTGTGTGTGTGTGTGTGTGTGTGTGTGTCTGTGTGTGATGTCACTGTGTAGGTGTGAATTTTAGGACATGCATATAGTAAATGCCTCTCCAAATCCCTCAACCAGGTATGTTATAGGAAGTATAAGAATAGACGCAGCAAAACCCAAAGCTTTGATAGGCTGACAATTTATTTTAAGCAAACCAAATGAAAAAAAAAAAAATTTTACCAGTAGATGAATGTCAATTTAATGTGCATTTTAATCTGTACTAACCAGCAGGTTAATCTTATTGCACACTATCTCAAATGTTTTTTAAAATAATTATAAAAAGGAGTGAATGAAGTCCATCCATTGTCAAAATAATTTGGTATGATTATCATTAAGAAAAATCAGGCACTTGCCTCCCAATCCAAGATCAATGTAATCAGTTGTCATCAGTTGATATTGAACGTGCAGAGACTTTACAGTTTAATGCTTACATATTGTGCTAGTTTGCCTCAAAATGATGTTTGTGTTCTCTTTAACAAATGGGATGGAAACTGAAATGTTCAAGGATCATTCTGATTACATACCCCTATATACATTTCTAGAGAAAGCAAAATATGTCCCAGGAGCTAAGTTTTTTTTTTTTTGTTTTTTTACAGTTTTTGTTTTCGCGAATCCACCAGAGGCTGCTGTGTACACTTTTTCAGATCTCAATTTTCTTTGCGAGTGCTATTTGCACCTGCTTTTCTCACCTAATCCACCAGAGGCCACCGTCGACTAACTGATTTACTGACTGACCAAACAACTGATCATCCCACCCTCCCCCTTCCCAACAAATAGTGTTTTAAAAAGCACCTATTGACCCGCCGATCCCTTCCCTAAACCAAACTGCAGTGTTTTTAAATGCAATCCAGAAAAAGAACCCCCTCCCCCTCAATTTTTACCACGTTTTCAGATTTAACCACATTCTCTCTGTTATTTACTTGTTTATTTAATTTGTTTGGCTTTTTGTTATGTGTTTTCTGGAACCGTTCTTTGCCAAAATCGAACCCCATCGTCGCCCGTCAACTCCGCTCTGCCTCACAAATTCGCTGGTGTACCGTATGTCAAGCTACCGGACAAACTAGTAACAGCTGAAAAGCCATCCATATGGAGGTTAGCGGTCAGCTGGTAATGCGAAAAGGAACGGCATCATACCACCCGTGGCTTTTGTTTTAAAGACAAAATGCAGCCATACGTTGCTCTAGCTACATAACTTGTGATTTCTAGAAACGTATATAGGGCCACGTTTTCAGAATGAGCCTATGTTGGTAATGTTATGTGCAGTATTGTTTTGTGCATACAATAGATATGCAGCTTCTATTCATGCAAACTCTGTTTATTCACTCTCACTTCATGGGTCAAATTAATGATACCTTTCGCTGGTTTTCACTTCAAGTGAAGACAAGTAAACAAGTAAACAATTTTCTTTTGAGGTTATATTCATTGAAAAATTTTGGAAGAAAAACAGCATGTTACATTTTCTGAAAGAGTGTGAGACTGGAACATTAAAAATGTCTCTGTCATTAAAGCACATAAAAAAAAAAAAAAAAAAAATTCTCAAAAAAATAACCACAACATTGCAGTACTTATTTTACTTGATTTTTGAATAAAAATGAATATGCCTACTTAAGCTTCTAACATTTAAAACATTTTTTAAAAATCTTACACATCTTTATTTTTAAGAACAAGAACTGTAATTTCTTGAATAAACAAGAATTGAGATATTAAAGCAACAGGAAGTGAGATGTTCCAATATAGCATCAAAATATATAGTGAAAACACTGCAGTAATTACACATTTCCGCACTATTAAGTAGCTACAGTTGTGGAAACTAAAATAGCAAAAAGACTGATTAGAAATGTCCTCATGGCTTTTTTGAAACACATATCTGGCTTAGCTATTTTTTTCTTTCTAGTTTGAAAAAAAAAACACCAGTTACACAACCACCAGTGGTTTCAGTGGACAAACAGTCCTGCATTAATGCACATCCTAGAGTGTGACAGACAACCATGTGGCTCCATTACTTCTCTGCCCCATAATGAGATCCAAAGCTGCATCACTGGGCTGGCAGGCTCTTCCCCAGAGACACCAGGACAGGAAGAGGGGGAGGAGATGGAGAAGCACAGCATAAAACAAATATAACAAAGCTGACAAGCTTACATTTCACAAAAAAAACCCATCAGACATTTCTAAGAACATCACAATTGCAATTCTTTGCCAACATCAACCAAGACCAAAAAAGAGAGCAGAATATCCTGTTTTGAATTTGCAATGACCACTAAATAAAACTATTACAGCTTTTAGTAAATAAAGAAAATGTCTCGATAAAGTACTCTAATTCAAACAGAATCACAGGTACTAAGAAAATTGGTCAATTTCTTGCAACACCAGAGTAGTGCAAAACTCTTTCACACATTTACAGCCTGAAACTGCATGTCACTGACACCCACCCACTTACAAGTCTAAAGGTCACACAGACGTAGTGAAAAACCCACTGCATCTTATTCTTTTTTTACTTAACAGGACAAACCTAAGAAACAGACTGTGCCACCTCTGTTTTAGGGCATTTTTTTATACATTTTATGTAAAAAAAATCAGATTGAGAATAAAACACATGTGCGCCGATGAGCCATTACCTCATACCTGAAACATATCTGAATGTGTCATACCATATAGTGGGAAAACAACACATATAAATTGTATATAAGCCCAATAGCATGTATGAATTAATAATAATTATAAAAGAGTAGGCAAAAATAAGCTAAATGTGCATCTTAAACTATGTAATGAGCGCTTAGAGTGGGTAATTTACAATCGAGGGATGGCATTGGAGAGGATATGTGAATGAGTATGAAGTAATGGCTTGCCTCATGTCCTGAGGTTAAACTTGCAATGACTCCACAATGTTATGACCTGTAGTGTCTGGTCAATTAAACCCCCACTTGACACTGCAAATCCCGCAATGTGACTATTGTGGGTTTGCACATCGCAATATTGATGCTAAAACAATATACTGTACAAGGCAAGTCTAACTGATGCACAATAATGATCTTTATTCATTACTTTGTACACAAGAGTAACTAAAAAAGGCTTTTGTTATAATCTAAATGTGCAGAAGAGCATCTTTAAACATACACTGCACAAAACCTTGAAGACAAACTACAGCAGCAGAAAAACACAACAATGACATTCTTCTTACTGTAGCAAAGATCAGAAAACTGAGGACATAATTTGCATGGACTCATCAAAAATGAACAACAGAAGATTCAAAAAAGGTTGCATGAATCTTCTGATGAGTCTTTATTTTGCTTTGACATTTAGATGGTCTATTCAGAATCAGGCATGAACCACATGGCATTCTTTATAGTTTAAAAGCCACATCCTACCTGAATATTATTGTGTATTATGTTCATCCATTTACGACCACAAAGTACCCATCTCGTGATGGCTATATCCAGCTGAACAACACTCCACGTCACAAAGCTTTTGAATGTGGTGAAGTAGGAGAGGCTCTTCTGTTTACGACAGCCATGCACACATTTGCAAAGAGCTTTGGTTTCCTTTACAGGGACCTCCTGCTCTCACTTTACCATTTCCCTTGATGCAAGCAACAGCACTAGCTTTACTTGAGTGTCTAAAACCCTCCCATTCAGTTTGCAGTTGTGACATTATATGGATTCCATGCACTTCATTATAAACAGGCTCCGGGAATAACACCAGCACAGCACTGACAGGGAATCTATTTGCAAATCTATGCCCTGACTTGAGAATCAATGTCTCTGACAGCTTCTTGATGAATGCTTAACATTAGCGTTACTACGCACACAGTACATTTTCTACCACCTCTATTAGCATGCAAATAGTACACAATAGTACAAACAGTACCCTACCTTCAAGAAGCAAGGGAATAACTCTCACTCATATGTTTCCATCTTGAGAGGTTTCTCTTTAACCCTGGGACTGGGTATTAATTACACAAACATTTGTAGAAAAAAAGATGTTATGCTTAATGTAATGTAATGTGTATTTATATAGAGCATTTATTGTGCATGGCCATACACCCAAAGTGCTTCACAATCATGAGAGGGGACTCTCCACACCACCACCAGTGTGCAGCATCCATTTGGATGATGTGACGGCGGCCACAGGACAATGGCGCCAGTGCGCTCACCACACACCACCTATAATGGTGGGTAGGGGTATAGAGACAGTGATAGAGCCAATTCGGTGGATGGGGATGATTGGGAGGCCATGATGGGTAAAGCCTGGTTCAAACTCGACATGTCCGCTAGTCCGCTTGAGTGCGCGTGGCGAATGTGACATCATCGAGGAGTTCGCTTTGGGTGCGCACAATTCGGTTGGCGGAGCGCATGATTTTTTTTGAGACTCGAGCAAACAGTGTGCGCGGCACCGCATTTGATTTGAGTTGAAACTGAAACACTTTGAAGAGATTTTGTCTGAAACAGTACGACTGTACAGACATCTTTATGATTCGTGATCATAGAGATAACCAGATGATCAATAATTCTTGGCTAGAAATTGCAACAGCCGTGGGAAAGGAGGAAAGTTTTTGTTTAAAATTTTGGAAAAACCTGAGAGATAAGTTTGTTAAAGCCATAAGAGGCCATGGCAAAAGTGGAGAACCAGATACACAATTACAGAAATATGTTTTTCCACCAGTCATAGGTTTTACACTGATGTATATGTTACAATTTTGAATTTAAAACAATTTAATATGTACAAAACTATATTTAAGCACAAATAATTTCTTTTATAACTGGAAAGAAATATTTGAACCTATCGGTTTACAATATACTGATGCCCTGTTTTTCTAGGCTTTATTGGTGATAACGGTCAGGAATGTTGGACCATTGCTGCCTTTTTAGCATATCAGTAGAGGACAAACTAGCCAGACAATAGTGTGTCAATTGTGGAGTAGTCTAACTATAAAAAAAAAACATCTCTATTTATTAGTAAGTGTACTTTTTTTGCTTTTATTTTTGCCACAATAAAAATATAAATTTGTAGTGCAACACATGTTCTGTTGTCGGTAATATTTTAATAAACTTTAATAGGTAGATAATAGGGTACTAACTGTCTGAGATATGACGAAAAGCAAGTGATGCATCAAAGTTTGATAAAAAAAAATCTTGAATGGTTACAAAAATCCTTAAAATCATTAAAATTATTTATAAAAATACAAAAAATAATTAGTTAAAAAATATTATAAAATATTATATATAAAAAATATGAATGATCTGACCTAGTTCTGGAAACTTCCTATTCTCTGTTTATCTATCTGACTTTGCAGCTTCTGACTTTCAAAGAATATCACAATGGCAAACGCGTCAAGTATAGAAGCCTTGTCCGTTTCTTGAGGTGCGCGCTGAGTCAGCGGAAATCCGCGATGCAGTGCCAGGCGAAAGTATAAATCCAACTAAAGGGCTGATGGAGGGAATTTGGCCAGGACAACGGGGTTACATCCCTACTTTTTTACGAGAAGTGCCATGGGATTTTAATGTCTCATCCGAAAAACGGCGGCCACTGACAGTATAGTGTCCCCTCTTTACTTTTACTGGGGCATTAGGACATTAGGATAAAGGTCTGAATTTTCTGCAATTTTCGAATAAAACGTAGCGGTTGGTAGCTCTGGTGTAATTGGAATGGGAGTTGGCAGTCTAACAATATAGCGCTCACGAGAGATAGAAAGATAGAATGTGTGTGTGTGTGAGAGAATGAGAGAGAGCACGTGCACATGCGCCGTGCTGTGTGTCGCTTGTTATAGGCTATCTTGACTCTGTAGCATACAGCTAAGAGTTTTTTTGAGGCATATTTAATTGCGATACATTTTACATTCTTCCTTGGCCCAATATGTACCTGCTATGTGTATAGAAATAATGCTGATATGATATATGAAAGCCAATAGGTAGTTGGCAAATATATTGAGTGGATATGTTTGTAAATCTGACTTTGAAAGAGTCAGTGCCTCATCAGCCACAAACCTCACCGCACGTCACGCAGCACTTATGTCTCATCACAAAGAGGCAAACAAAACTGACAATTAGCCCACAATCCTTGCACAACATACACGTTTATCTGTTATCGCTCTCTTTTTAATTGTACACAATTTTAAAGGGAGATTTTGGAAACCAGATCTAAATTTAGCGGGAACAGTCAAGTCGGGTCTGGTAGAAAACGGAGCGGGTAGCGGGTGAACAAAGGGTGAATTTACGGCAGGAGCAGTTGGGAGCGGAATAAAAACTGGTGGGAGCGGGACTAAAAATACAGTCCCACGCAGATTTCTACATTAGAACTCAATCAGACAGCAGGTTTAGTGTTAACTAAAACCACTTCCGACAGCAACCTATTTTTCCCATGTGGTCTCCAATCCAGGTTCTGACTAGGCTCAGCCCTGCTTAGCTTCAGTGAGTAACCGGTCTTGGGCTGCAGTGTGATTTTGCTGTGGCATAATACAACCAACTGAATGTAAAAGCTGATGATGAAACTGATTCACATTTGCTAAAGCCACAAAAAAGTGAGGAAAGAAAAGAAACAAACAAAAAAAAAAACGCAATAAAATTTTTAATTCAAATCTTAATGTCTACCACAATTTAACCATGGTGAGCTATCATGCCTACGTGTCAGCTTTTAATAATTCAGCATTAGGTTTAAATAATTCAATTTGGATTTCAAAAGTAGATATTGCATTTGCAAATTTAAAGACATGAGAAATGAATGCAGCTGGGGCTCTGAATGTCTGATTAATGTTGTTGAATGCAGCATCTGACACATACACAATTAAACTTTTAATTACCTAATAAACAGCACATCAACTTAACAGACTTTAAGTTTAATACAACATAATAATACATAGTTCAATCTTTATGCATTTTATAATCATAAAGGAAGAAATAGTCCTGATTTCAATTCAAAAAATATTTTTTTTTGCCTTAAAAAGCTCCAGGTTGCACACTTGGGATCTATCAAGTTGCTATAAATAGATGACTGGATAGTTCATCCTTCACTGATAAGCACTGTTTGCTTTCGCAATAAAACAAACTGGGCTCAATGAGCTCCAGTGCATTATTACTTTTCCACAGTTGCATCATTTTACTGCTCGCCTCAAGCTACAACCTCTGTTTGCTCACAATCACGCTGACCCGTAAGGTAATTGGTTTTACTTTCAGAGTAGCACTCACTGTGCGGATGGGTTTTAACCCTACGAGAGGTCTGGCGGATCTTGTGTTTATTGAGACAGATTCTACTGCGGCAGTGGGAAAATCAACCATGTTAAGCATCTGCCATAAGAATAATCTGGGCTAAATGAGCAATGGATGGGAAGCAGGGGTTTAAGACGGCAGGAGGCACAGAACAATCTGAGTCAGTCTGCATGTGAGGGTGGGTGTAAAGAACAGGGTTTTCAGCAGGACATCACTGTGCAAAGGGACAAACCCACTGACACCTAATCATTACACCCACCACTGGCAGATATGCTGTTACTGAGGGTGGAAATAATTAAGTGGAGCTGGCAAGTCAAGAAATGCAATTTGGGAATAGCTTTTCAAAGTGCAGCTTACCTTGTGCCTGTGGTGGAGCAGCGGAGGCGTTGCTTTCCTGTGGTGTGCGCCGATATATCACTGTTCACTTTCTAAAGTTGGACAAGAGAGAGGAAAACCATACTGCTTTTTGATGTCTTGCCACTGAAAAAAAAAACTTTTGAACGTTCCCTTACAAAATGACAAGCTGAGCTGAGTGTACCTGCATTTCAATTCCTTGTTATATCCTGCATTTTTAATGAACCGCTTCATTGTTTAATAAGCTGCTTGGTCTGCTTCCATGGAAGTACGGTTGTTTTTTTTTGTAGGGTCTTAAAAGGACATCAATTAATAATTGAGTTCAGTTTGGTCTGCTCGTCATGTAATATTTCTCTCAGCAGGTACATTTTAAGAATCATGCACAGTATTTAGAACAAAATGTACATATTAAACTGATTTAAGTGAACAGAACAATAAAAACTGCTTATATCTACTCTACCTAAGAAGATAGTTTGTTGGTATTAGTGTGCTTTAAAACTCAAATTTATGGTATATTACATGTATGACAATGTCGTCAAAACAATCCATGTTGTCATTTTGATGCCACTTTGTCTATGCATATAAGGTACTTCAGTCTGTCATTGTTGCTTTGGGTGTTAAGAACTTTCACATGTTTGTAGACTTACATCAAGTTTATACATAATAGAAATGTGCATGACATAAATGTTTTTAACCAACACATTCAGAAAGACCAGTTGAAACAATAAAAACACAGGTTAGTTTAAAATTCCCATACAATTATTTTTTCAGAGATGTTGTTACATTAAAGGGCACCTATGATGAAATTCATCTTTTGTAAGCTGTTTAGACAGAGCTGTGTGTAGGTATAGTGTGTCCACAGTAGAGCTATAAACGGGCCAATGAAAGTTAGGCCTGACAGTGCCCAAGCCTGACAGAATTCAGCCCGAGCCCGACCAGTACATTTTTGGTTGACAGCATTTTTAAAAGCCCAAACCCGTTTACAGCCAGACATTATTCAAATGTGCACATTCACACAGCTCTTTTGCCAATTTTCAAGCACAAGTTTTCAAGAACGAGTTTTACGTGTTTTAACATAATTCATATATAACAAGCGTTAAGGCCACTTTAACCAAGTTGGAACAAACCAAGTTGGAACAAACAAATAAAATTAGTCCAGAGGACTTAACATCGTAACATTTCAGCACTCTGAATAGATCTAGGCATACACTTAGCCGTTAAATTGGCCAACACCAATACAAATAATTCTTTCTTAACAAATTAAAATAAATTCTAAATTATGATGGGTATTTGGCAATACCAAAATTAAGATAAAGGCTCTGGGATATTTGTTTCGCCACTTCTCTGCACAATCCACCTTAAGGCGACGGTGAAGCTGAATAATTAAAGAAAAATGCCAACATTAGCCTATACACTCTGTCTACATTAAACATTTATGATTTAATTCATATTTAGTTATAATTTGAAAATACTTTACTCTCCAAGATTAGGCTTTGTTAATGTGTTTTTGTGGAGGAACATTTTTTTAACTAACTGTAGATGGCTTTAGCGCAGGCTTGCGCTCACTGATGGTGCATCCAGCAGCACTGAACACCCTTTCACTGCTGCTGCTACTCGCCGGAATGCATAGTACTACTGATCTGGCTAATTTTGGGTATGATTGTTTGTTCATATTCCACCAGCCAAGAACATCCATTTTATTTCCCATGATAGCAGTTTCAATGTAAAGAGTGACCTTGTCATTTTCCCTGTCAGCTTGCTGTACAGTTTCCCACTCTGCAAAATTAGCTCTTTTTGACTTCTCCGTCATTATTTGTTTCCCCTTTGCAGGGATGGGTTTTGATATTGTAACAAATGATTTGATTACTTTCTCACGCTAATAGAAATGCATCACATGACAGCAGTGCAAGCGCAAGCCCAAGCCCGGCCCAACCACATCTAAAATAATAGAAATTAAGCCCAAACCTGCTGGGTTCCTTCGGGTTCGGGCAAAGATCTTCAGCTCTGGTCCACAATCATTTTGGAGTGATTGAAACACAATAAGTCTCTTTTTTAAATTTTCTGACATTAAGATAGGATCAAAATCCCTCCCGTTTTGAGGCCCACCGCAACATGACGTAGGACTGCAGTTTCCCAACCCACCAAACTGATTGACAGCCGTAGTAACATGACTCCATAGTAACTAATATATAATCATATCAACAAGACAGGACGTGCACAAAGCAACTGGGATTAAAAGATCTGTTTAGCTCTCTGTGATCATCATTCATCATCAAATGTAATCAAGAATGAGTTTTACAAGTTTAAAACCTTTTTAAAACAGCCGCATGTCAGTAAAATTATAAAAGAAGACGCTTCAATTCTGGTTTGTGGACGTTAAATCAGGTTGATTTTGTATATTAACAAAACAGATATCCATACAGCTGTATATTAATTTGTATCCTGTCACATTTGTGTGCAAAAACAGTGCAAAGTTAAACGTGTGCGCGTGCTGTGTGTGTGTGCGTGAACTTTGTAATGACATTGTGTGTGACATCCTTCTCATCAACTCATTAACTCCACAACAAGTACATCAAATAATCATTGGGAAAGTTCTTAGTATTTCTCACAAACGTTACGTCAGATCTGCTTTCTTCATGTCTGTCAATGTGCTGTTATCTGACGCATCCGAGGTGGAGATTAAGGCGGAGAGAACTGGCATTAAAGGCACAGGTAACAAAAACAGCTACATGGTGTCCATAGCAGAATATTCCAATATTCTGAAAGGTATAATTAATAATCAGATGGGTGTTTTGAGCTGAAACTTTACATACACATTCTGGAGACACAAAAGAATCATCTTAAATCTTGAAAAAGGGGTAAAATAGGTGCCCTTTAATAACCCTACCACACTGACAGAGATAAACAAAAAATATCCAAAAGCTAGATTCCCTGACAAATGGAACCAAGTAATATTCAACTTGACTCCTTTCAAGCAACATCAGAATATCAAAACATTTCAAATAGCAACCGATCATAACCGAGGGTGCTCAGCAACCATATTAGTTAATGTTGCTCATGCTGCATTTTCTCTTGTGGTGAATGATATAATTACTACACCATCTTGCTTAATATGAAGCCAAGGCTAGGAGGGAAAAGACCATGTAATCATGTAAGAAATATGCAATAATAAAAAACCAAAAGATCATGTCAGCTAATGAGCATGTCACGCGTATGTCATTAGAACATTTCCTAAAAACATTTCCTTCATTTCCCTCTCCCTATTATAGACATATTCCAGCTGCCCTGTGTTTATATCCACCTTGGACACCTCTCCTCCTTGTAAATACGGTGCTAATGTTATTGACATGCCTCCAGGGCTAATTACAGAGAACTTAATTAGCAGTCAGAGGAAAAATAAAAGGCAACATTCAACCAAATGATCCAATGCGTCTTCTCTGCCTCGTTTTTACAGGTTTTACCAGCAATGAATTCATTAAAACAACAGAGGCGGCTTATGAAGTGATGTTTATACCATTATGGTGCTCAGGTTTTAATGTAAGCACAAAGCAGAGAGAGAAAAGGACAGAATGAAGTCCAAACCCAATGACACATTAGCAGCTTATAGCGATGGAAACCTCCAAGGCATCAAAGAGACTTGCAATGCTACTAAGCATCTCAATTCACACAAAAAAATGAAGCATAAGCAAATGTATTTTAGCCACAAGAATTCATCTTCAAAGATGATGTGAATGCCAATGATGTGAATGCTATTTTTTAATCTTTTTTTCATCCAAAAATGAAAATTACCTAATTTATTCTCTCATGTGGTTTTAAACCTTTATGAGTTTCTTTCTCATTGAACACTGTGGAAAATATTTTGAAGAATGCTGGTTGTTGGGACTAATTGACTCCCATAGTACAAAAAACACTATGCAGACCCCCTAGTTTTTCACGATTTGTTTTGTGTTTTTTTTTTTTTTGCGATAAAAATAACTAATTTTGTGTTGTGGTAATTTACAGAAATTTGCGGACAATTTAGCAATATATATATATAAAAAATGTTATTAAAAAAAAAATTATATATATCATTGTAAGCTGCTTGCTTTTCTGTCTATGCCATTGCTCCGTTTTTTAGATGTTCCCACTTTCTTTTGCAGTCTGAAGCAAATCAAACACACAAAACACCCAATTCGCACCATAGGATGTCAAATCGCATATTTGCATTGACTTCACATGTAAATACTCATGCACCCCCCCTCATGTAATGTTAGGATTTTAAGGGAGCAGGTGAGATGTCATTTTTCAAGAGACACTCAAATACGTACGCAACGTTTATAAGTCATGTAAAACAATTCATTGGACACTGAAATAAATCAAATTTGATAATATGATTTAGAATTGGATGTTTTGTGAGATTATTTACATTTTTGTGATTTGCGTTTAAATTAAGAACTTTGCAGGATCGCAAAAATTTGCAACTTTTTGTTGATTTTGCGTTGGATTCAGCGATTGCGGAATCAAGAAAAACTAGGGGGGCTGATTATGAAAGCCAATGGGTACCAGCAATCAGCATTTTTCTAAATCTCTTCTATTGTAAAACTGAAGCAGGTTTTGAACAAAGGAGGACAATGATGGCAGAATTTAATTTTTGGTGAACTACCCCTACAAACTCTTAACTTCAACATTTGTTTGTGCTTTGCTTATTATGATTTAATGTGAATTCTGATGGGTGGGTATATTGTAGCATTTAATGATTTGTTCACTAAGCTCTTTATATAGAGAACATGCTGGACTTACTAGAACTAGACTTACAGCCAAACAAAACAATCCCTAAAGCTTATTTCCAGTTATGGTTAATCAATAAAACAAAAACAATTTGTAGCGTTTGTTTGGTGGAAATCACCCAGGAAATTCTATATGAATTTCTACATATCTTGTAATATCTTGTATAATGTAATTAGTTCATGTAAAACATTGTATTCCCCTCATTGTCAGGGTAATTTTGCTTGCCTGATTTGTTTGGAATGAGGAAGCACAGGCAGTGAGTTTGTGTAGGGAAACCTTGCCGTGCTGGCATCTTCCCCCAGTGTCTCAGCAGTTTTTAATTAAAATGCTCCATTTGTGCCACCTATCCTGGTTTGCTGAGAAACTATAGGAGAATGAATTGCTGCCCTCATTTCTAGGCAGATGGCCAGGATTTCACATTTTGCAGCCTTTTGTTTAACATGTAGGGGAAAGACATACAATTTTTACAAACGACTTACAGTGACGTGACTGAAGTCTTTGAAGCTGCTTTACCTAATGGCTAGCTCCATTGAGGAAATGACACATTTGTAGCATTTTGAAAATTACACTGCTCAAATTTTATATTTAATTTCTGCATTATCAATTGGAAAATTAAATAAAAATTAACAAATATTTATATTAATGTATAAATTATCTGATATTTTTCTTAATGTAATAATAATAATAATAACAATAATAATAATAATAATGTATTAACAATATTACATAATACTTTAAAAGAAAGACACATATCACTTTTATCCTAGCATTTTTATCGGATATTTAATGGTGCAGTAGGTGATCTGGCAAAATGCTAACCATTAGCATAATAGCTTTGAAAACACAGTCCCTTCCTTGCCGTTCAAAGCCTCCTAAAATCCAAATGCACACTTTAAAGATGACAGTAGACAATCCAATAGATCATGTCATTCACCCGCTGGAAAACTTTATAGTACTTTAAATACTACAATTCTAAATGAAAAACTGTATTATATCTTGCACATTTTCAGTTGTGTAGCAAGCAAAACATCATCAATCAATCATCATTGATTTATAATATGTGCAATATTTCATAACAATGTGCAATATTTCATACAAGGATCGCAGATCTCACTCTCTCACGCACTTTATCCTAAAGCGACTATAGTGTTTGACCGGTGGCATGCAGGAATTAGACATTACTAAGCCATACTTACATGCTATTTCAGACCGAATATTCAAAGTACCATGATAAACAATATAGGGAGCGCATCACAGGTAGTCATTGTTCAAAAATAAACCGATGTGAATATAAATGCAACTTCAGCTCAGTAAAGCAGTCTAGGAGGAATAGCGCTATATACTTATGTTTTGTTGTTAATCTAAATAAAAATCAACAGTATTGATGCTGTAAAGGGCACCTTATGAAATTGAAAATAGTCACATTAATCTTTCACTGGAAGATTTCAGTGACTGAACAACACTTGTGTGCATATAACCCATTCATAACACAACAAAATCTACAGTATAAGCTTTGCATGACTAAAAGAGTATTAAAACATAACATTACCTGTCTAAAAAAATTACTTCAGCCTTCCTCCAGTGTGCAAAAGTAACTCCAATATTGATTCAGGATTTTAAAAAGTTTTCATTCAGCATTTGATTTTACTGCTCTCTCTCTCTCTCTCTCTTGTGTGCACATGAACGTGCATGTACTTGGTGTGCAGATATCCAAATCTACACCCGTTGACAGACAGTTATCTGGGCTACTTATCAGAATTATGGGAATTATCGGCCCAACAAATTTAAATTGGATGAACATTTTTTGTCTTATGCCTTACCCAGAATATAAAAAAATATATATAAATACATTTAGATCATTTACTTTAATCATTACTACTGGAATGTGAAGAGACGTTCAAGCAGCACAACAAAAAATGTTTCTGAAGACAATCACCTACTGCACTTTTAACACTATTTATATTACAAGTAACTGTCTATTTCCATTGTTCAAATGCCAAATTATTTGACTTACTGCTATTAAAGCCAATTTGATAAATTTATATATTTAGAGAAGAAAAAATAAGTTTGCAAATGAAAACCATTGTTATTCTGCAAATGCTAAATAATATTTTTATTTGAAATTTAAAATAATTTTCATTAGACATTATAAATAAATCAAGAGTCTCAGAGAAACTGATCATCTTGAAGTTTTCGCTTAATTTATTGCCACCCTGCCCCCTCCAACAAATACACACACACACTTCAGCTTAAAACATAGCAATTTCTCATTCAGTGAATCATTTTCTTGAGGCCATTTTACACCACCACACTGCATTTAACACAATTAGCACCTCCCCTTGACATTTCTCTGTTTCTCTCAATGGCTTTCCCTCGGTTGTCACACTTAACCATGGCCCAATGCTGACGATGTTCTATATTTTACAAAGGGTTTCCTCTCTCATTATCTCTAGCCAGAGAAAGGTCAGAGTTTCTTTGTTGTTTTTCCTCACACAAAGACACTTCTACAACAGTGTTACAGAAGCCTTGGAACATTTTCTTGCCATCAGCCATCGGAATAACGGTAAGCACTGTGGGTGCCGGTTGACAGCCCAGACAATTATATTCCTTTCTGCCTCACATCACATCATCGGCTATGTACAGCAGTTAGTGCAGATCACTGCGTTCCATGAACACAAGAGATGAACACTGACGGACACGTTTGCTATCTTTCATACTCTTTGCCAAAAGTACAACTACAGTATGACAAACCACACCAATCAGAAAAGTACACTTTTGGGAAAAATGGTCCTGAACAATACCAAACTAGGTTTCTTTCATTTGTAAAAACATAACAGAACCATTTTTGGCCCTAAACAGAATGCATTTAACATTAAGGGTGTAACAATATTCAAACGAATCCAAATAAATAAATGAAAACATGGTACGCCTCCTTACGTTTTGAACCGTGATACATCTAATCCACCTACCCCACCATCAAGCTTCCTAAATGAGTCCCCGCATACCTATCTACCACCCTCCACCCACACAAGACATTGATACAGGACAAAGAGCAAATATTTCTTTACAGGAATGAAACAAAATTCTGTCTATTGGTCCTATGAGCTGGGCTTGATGAATGATACAGAATGATCCAGATAACTCCATCATGGACAGAGTAAACACAACCTCAGTGTGAGTCGTGTATCCCCATGATGAAGTGTCTGTGAGACACCTGAATCCTCATGATGTGTCTGTCAGATTAGAGGTCGATTATTGTTAGTATTTAATAGAGATGATTTATGTATTTTATCCTATTAAATGCATGCAGCATAGGACTTCTTAAACACAAGACAGCGGGATGGGTTTAATCTTAAAATAAAAATGCTAAAGAAAGCTACCTCACAGGTGGCATGGTGGCTCAATGAGATCTGTTGCCTCACAGCAAGAGGGTCACTGGTCCCACCGGCTGGGACTCATATGAGTGTGTGTGTGTAAAAGAGAAAGTGTATGGGTGTTTTCCAGTGCTGAGTTGCAGCTGGAAGGGCATCCGCATTAAACATATTCCAGAGTAATTGGCGGTTCATTGCTCTGTGGTGACCCCTGATAAATAAGGTACTAAGCCGAAGAATGGTAAATGCTTTATTTTCATTAACTAACATTTGCAAAGATTAATAAAATGTATTTTTCATTAATAAAATAAAATTAAATTAAATTCAATCAAGGAATGAATAAAATTCATTCATTTTCTTTTTGGCTTAGTCCCTTTATTAATCCGGGGTCACCTTATTTTAAAGTGTTATCCTTTTTATTTAGAAATTGCACAACCTTGGCATTGCCAGCGCTAAGCTCTTCCATATAAGCTAAAGGAAACAGGCATTGTATTAACTGTAAGCAAAACAGTTTAAAATAAAAAGCATTTTATCTATTTTGTAAAACTGAAATACTACATGACACCCCAAACCATTGGAAATGCCGTAAACTACTGCAAATGCAAATAACAAACTTGTTTACAGTTTACAATAAAACTAATTAGGGATCCTTAATTAGGATCCTCAAGTATACCACATGTACCACATGCAGGGCAATAGACCATGTCTCAGACTATGCACGGTATATGGTACGTATTAAAGCCAAGCGATATTGGGAAATATGTGATTTGCCATATTGTTTATAATGATTTTTCCTATGATATAACTAACTTTAAAAATATTTATTAATGTAATTTTAATACTCAAATAAATAGGTAATATAGTTTTTTATCAGGTAATTAAATCTAACAAAATTTATGTCAAGGTGCACTTCTCTGTGATATGGATATTGCATATTGCACTTATTTTTGTGATATATTTTGCCGCCCTAAAAAATTGTGTTTTGCAAATAAATTGCACAACAGAATTTCCTATAAAGAGCCTTAGTGGTGTAAAAGGCTCATCTATGAATCTCCATACAAACTGGCCCTCTAAATAGCAGTGCATCTTACACGTTGAGCAACTGAACATTCCCTAAATGATCACATACACTGATTACAGGGAAAAGATGAGAAGAATATACCCCAGAATCCTTAAAGGTTTCTTTTGCAAGAGTGGATTCATTTAGGGCAGAGGAAGGTTCTGTTGTTATGATAAAAAAAGTCTGATGGATTATACATGGGATGGAAACTTTAAAGACATAGGTCATGTTTAAGGTCAGGTGTATGGCATAGATACAAATCTGGCTCATGCTGTTATGACAACGCCAGAAGAAACACTATGAATGGATCTGTGCCTGTATATATTGTGTTTAGTATCAAGAGTCATCATTCTGTCAAACACTACTGAATATCCATGAATGTCCTAATGCAGCACAACACTACACTCTACATAAATTCCTTTGAATCTGCACAGCAAATCAACAACAAAAATGTCAGATGCAAAAAGCTATTTGTTTGTCCTTTTGGAACGCTATTCCCCACATGTGAAGCAGTGGATGTATTGAGGAGAAGGGGTCTGGTGTGTCTTTCTTCAGTCATTGAAATGCAGAGAGCAGCTTAACTGCACGTTGCAGAGGAATGATGAAATAAGAGCTAAAAATAGCAACCTCCCAGGATCCCCCTTTGCCCAGCACTGTAAACTCCTCATTCTGGAGACTGTCCTGGGAAAAGCACTACACGATTAAACCTGTTTTTAATGTTTGCATTTCTTACACCTAGAAAGCAATTGTAAATATAAAACAACATATATTTATAACATAATAAAAAAATGTAAATGGTGACATTACTACATGATGGACCGCATTAAGAATAATGATGCTGTTTAGCTTGTATTCTTGGTGCTTACAAAGCTTTTTACAGGGTGAGAGTTTGCAACTCATGGCAAGATTATAAATGCTTGCAGACAGTAAAGCAAGCAGACAATTTTATTCTCCATACTATCTTAAATTGTTTTTCTCAATTTATGTAAAGTTCCAGCATTAAATTATTACCAACGCTTACTCAAATCCACAGCGATCCCTCAAAACCAAGTAGGCTATTTAACAGCGAGGTAAACAAATGAGAATGCGTTCGTAACATTTTGACCATGAATCAAATCGCTATTTGCAGTCCAAATCTAGCACCAACCATGTGACATCAGCATAATCTCGTTTAGCTAATAAAGGCAAGAACCTACCCACGGATGGAGTCATTGTATCCAAATCTCCCCGCCGATCTGGAGTCGTGACTCTGGCTGTTTCTCAAAACATAAAGCGACCTGCCTACCTAGAGTCATCATGTGCACGTGCAGCATCAGAGGCATCGTATGAGTCAATGGACATTTAAGATGCAGGCTCCATCGCTCGTTCGTTCAACACTAAACGGGAGGAAAAACATTAGCTTACGTTTGATCAGTCTTCACAATGTAACCTTGAGGTTTTGCAAAACAGTTGCTTTTTAAATGGTCTGAATAACTGATAATTTAAATCATTATGAGTAGCGAAATTCATCTCCATGTATAATGGCAATGTATTTCTGTACTTAAATTAGCATTTTTCATGTGCAAAGTTTGGAGCAAAAAGGAAAATGAAATTATACAATTTACATTTGCCATCTCTAACCACACAATAATTGTAACGCGTTTTAAATTGCGAAATAGAAGAGATAACACTGCGTGTGAAAAGCAGCAATAGCAAAACGGTCAATTAAATGTTATTTGTGCGAAATAAATTTAGTCACTATTTTCGTCATAACGGCGTGTCATAATTGTAGCGAAATTCAGTATGTGGCTTACAGTTTACAGATGCATTAAAGGTAGATAAATGGTTTAAATGTAATTTTTGCGTTGACACTTACACCTGAGACGTTTGAAAACTCAGTTTCAATCAATACATGATGGCGATGAATGTCCAGTCGATGAGGTTTTGAAAATATAATCAGGGCTGACTACGCCTACAACCCGTCAATCATTGCTTCAAGGCGGTGATAGGCGAAAGTAGTCTCGAGGTAGCGTTTGCTCCCTCCTATAGCATCCTACAGTGAAAATGGGAATATAAAGGGAGATCTGTGAGGGCTATAAGTAACACTTATTTATGATGAGCATTGTAGTGTTTGTTTTAGACAGAGCGTTCAAATTTAAAATATGCCAATTGCAGAGCTGGTTGAATTTATTATCAGATGAAATGCAGCGTGAACAGAGGTGGTGGTGTTTCTGAAATTGTTGATGCGCATGTAGATGACAGAATTACTGCTATGCTGCAGTGTATTGCAGGATTTTGTTAGATTTCTGAAGGTGCTGTAAATGGAATAGTTACATAGCCTATTTTATTTTGAAAGGGATTACAACTCATCATTTACTCATGCTTGACCTGTTCGAGTTTCTTTCATCTGTTGAACACAAAAGAAGATATTTAGAAAAATCCATAGTTGTTTCTCCTACCATGGATGTCATCGCCGGTTAGTAAATCTTCAGAATTTCTTCTTTTGTGTTCCACAGAAAAAAAGAAACTTAAAAAGAGTTTGAACTAGCCTACATGAGAACGAGTACATGGTAAGTCATTTTCTATTCCACATACAGTATAGGCTGTTGAATTAGACACTGCTTTTTTAAATATATATATATATATATATATATATATATATATATATATATATATATATATATATACATATATATATATATATATATATATATATATATATATATATATATATATATATATATATATTTTTTTTTTTTTTTTTTTTTTTTTTTTAAATGACTAATAAATAATTGTGAATAAAATCACATGTAAAACACATTTGAATGCACATGAATATGGTTTTTCAACATTTTCATGTGGAAACAAGTGAACATGTACACTACCGGTCAAAAGCTTGTTTTCAATGTTTTAAAATAAGCTTCTCCTGCTCACCAAGGCTGCAATAATCTCATCAAAAATACAGTACAAATAGTAAAATTGTGAAATGTTATTGCACTATAAAATAAATGTCATTTTAATGATGAATTTAAGCTTCATGACTCCAGTCTTCAGAGTCACGTGATCCTTCAGAAGTCACTCTAATATAAATTAATAATGTTATTATTTGTATTAATATTATTATTATTTATAATAATAGTAATAAAAGCAATAATGACTGGAGTAATAATTTCATCTGACAATAAATACAATAAGTAATAAATAATTATTTAATAAATAAGTATTTAACAAAAATTTAATAAATGCCGCCTTAATCAACAGAATAATTTTCTTTAAGAAAAACATGAAAAAAAAAAAAAAAAACTGACCCCAAACTTTTGACCGGTAGTGTAACTTTTAACAGGAGAATGTTCCAAAACCACACATTTTATATTAGTGAATCATTTGAATGATCATGTAGGTTGGTGAATCATTTCAGTGAATGATTAAATGATTCATTACTAACACTAAAAGAATATTCACCTTTAACCTTTATTTATTTAACCAGGTTCTTACATTTACATTGACGACCTGGGCAAGAGGCAACATAAAAGCAGATACAAAGCAGCAAGGACAAAATACAATAAAAATTTCACAAATGCAGATAATAACATAGAAAACTAAGTAAAAACTAAAAACAAGCACAGTGATTTTGTACTATTAACTGGATTGAACTTTTAAAGGATGCTAATAGAATAAAAGTGTTGAGATTTAAGGTCTGCTACAGATCATTCCAAGCATCAGCAGCAGAAAACTTAAAAGAAAAGCGACCAAATGAAGTGTGAACTTTGGGTATACTAGAAAACTACTAGAGCACACATTTCGACAAGTTTTCTGATAGTTAAAAAGTTACTGTAAATATAGTGGAGTTTTCCCAATTAGAGTTTTGTAAATGAACAGAAACCAATGAATCTGTCGACGTGATTGAAGAGAAGGTTAATTCAATAAAGAGTACAGTTGACAGTCATGAGTATTAAATTGCACACCAGTAACAAAACGAATTGCTGCGTCGTAAATAACATCCAGTTTGTGAAGGAGTTTTTGAAGCTTATCTGTAAATGAAATCCCCATAATCCAAAATTGGTACAGTAATACTGTTAATTTGACCAAAAGTTGCTTTAAAGAGTGCACAAAAGAAGATTTGTTTCTGTAAAAAAAAAACAATATGAGCTTTAACCTTTTTGAGCGCTTCATGACAGTTTACCATCTAACCAGATTCCAAGATATTTGTAGCAGTCAACATAATCAATCTCAGTACCGTCCAATGAGGAAATTTTAGGAGGAAACTCAGCATGTGGTAAATTTCTGTTTAAAACCATACGATTTGTTTTATTAGTATTTAAAGCTAAATGAAGATTTTGGCACCTGATGCTTACATCTTGTATAAAGATTGTGAAAAAATAATAATAAAATGCTAATACTTTTAATAAAAATGAACCAAAAAGATGATTCTAAATACCCACAATTACAGTGTGAGCTGGGGAACAATCATTTTTAGTAACAGCGTTTCATCAGCCTGTTTTTCTTGCAAAGGAACAATGTAATGTTATGACTCACCACCGTAAAAACCTAAAATTCTCCACCCATAATTTTTTTAAGGAGTCCAGCATTTTTTTCTCTCCAAATGATAGGTGGTCATGTGGTTTGAGTTGAGATCTTGTGACTGCCAGGTTTAGGAGGCAAGAATATTGGTTACCATGGAAATATTTTCTCCTGCCAACGTCATCACGCAGTCACTCTGGTGGATTCTCTACTCCAAGGTTTGTTGTTTATCAAGAAGAGCTAACAACGCTTCCTACGTTTACAACTGCAAATTATCTTTGAGAAGTAGGATTTGTAAAACAAATGCCAGTCAAAGTGTTTTAAATAGATCTGAAGCGGCCTGTTTAATATTACACTGACAGTACTCTCCCCAAAGCTGCAGGATACAGAACTGAAATACATTTTGTGTAAATACACCAATAATATATTGTATTCATAACCTCTTATATAATAATAGTGTGAAAGGAAATATAATGCACTATTGGCAGTGTTTTGTTATGAATACTATGCTGCCCTCCTATGGTGAAAATGCAAAGTACAAGCAAATCCAAAAATCTACTGTATATTTTTATTCTATTTTATGTATACGACAAAAAAAAAATTAATGTGACAACGGCTGCCTATTAAATGGGTTATGAAACTGAAGTATGGTAGTGGGACTTTAATTATTTAGGGATTCAGAAGCTGCCTGTATTTGTAACAGATTTTATGGCAGCACTAGGTGGGTCATCTAATGTACCTCAGGCCGAGGCCCATAATTAAGATCCCAGCATGCCGTTCTGAGCCAGGTGTACCACCAGTCTGCCTGTCATCACCAGAAAGGAGAGAGATTGCCTTTAGCGCACACCTCCAGCCTGTCCGTCTAATAATAAATCCTAAATTTCACCTGAATCTTAATAAATCTTGATGGACAGAATTATTAAGGGTAAAACATATAATTGTTTAACGTGGATAATGTGTTTTTGTAATTTTGTCAACAGTATGTGCACCCAGATATCAAGTGTGAATCTACTGCCTTTAAATTATACTCATCTCAAAGGATTCCAGGCAAAGATAAGACAGAGGTTTTGTTTAATAATTCATACTGAGAGAGGGTTAAGATACAGGCAATTAGTCTATAGTAATTTAATGAGATGTGCCTATTATAAGAGCTGCATGGCCTTATATGTTAAAGATTCAAGATTTCACTACTGCTGGTTTAATAGAAAGCTTTCACCACAAAGACAGGCATACAAACTTTATTAAAATCTTTGTTCTGACTCTGAAACACTTTCTGCTATCATTGTACAGCATTGTTGGATTTTACAGTGCCCAAGGCAACTCTTTAAATATTATTGCTGTAGAAACATCATGGCTTTTGTGTAGATGAATATAGTGTTTTCTTTTCTTTACCCCTGCCCCCTCTTTCCCCTCAAACTCATTTCCTTATAAGGCAGTTGTCTTGTCTGGAAAGTTTATTTTTGCAGTCTTTTCCAAGGATTAAAGTAATTCTTTTCAGCTGTGGACCTGTATTACTGACTCACAGATTTAAAAATAGCCTTTGAGGAATGTGATCCTGAATGCAATAAGAAAACTGTCATAAATTATATATATATATATATATATATATATATATATATATATATATATATATATATATATATATATATATACACACACACAGTGCTCGTCATAAATGAGTTCACCACCTTTTGACAATGTATATTTTTTATCCATTTCTCTGTGAATATAGCCACCACTATTAGACTCTATTTACTCTATTCACTATTAGACTCTATATTAGACACTATTAGACTCTATTCCTGCCTTCATCCTCGGCCGTCATAGCAAATAATATGCATCAAATAAATGTAATTCAATATCATATTTATCTCCCTGGTCTTTGGTAGAACAAAAAGATAATATTTTTAAACTCTAAAAAGCAAATGCAAACAAAAATTACAAACTACAAAATGTACATATTGTTATAGTTCTCTTGATTTCTTCTGTTTATTCAAATTTTATTTAATATTTCCCCCAACATATTAATTTTGGTGTATTAATGTTTGGATAGTGGTCTTAATTTTTTTTTTGTTAGTATTAATTCCAGATTTGTCTTTGGTACTGACTAATGAATATGCGCAGATATATTATTGTAAAGCCTCCTAAAGCAAATATTCATTTAAAAGAGAGATCTGTGAGGAGTATAATTAATACTTATTTATGATAAGCACAATATATATGTGTGTGCGTTTGTTTGTTTGTTTGTTTATTTATTTCTTAATAAACAATTTACTCAAGTGGTTCTAAAATGTCATGAACAGCATACTTCTGTTGAACACAAAACAAGATATTCTGAAAAATGTTGAAAACCAGCAGCCAATAATTATTTTGTGTTGAACAAAGAATGAAACTCAAACATTGGAATAAATGGAGGATGAGTAGTTTTCTTGAGTGAATTATACCTTTAAAAATAAAAGCAATAATTATTGGCTACCCAAATAATGTTTCAGCAAACAGTTCTTAGAGTAAATTATATAATTCTAAAATTATGAAACAATCTAAAGAACCTTTTTTCTTCTTTGTGCAAAGAATTATTATTGTCCTCTGATTATTAAATGTTCTTCAATGAAAGCATCAATACTAATAAATAACCTGCCGTGTGTGTTTAAATTGCATAATATTTGAACTTCTTTAGCGGCCTATAGCTTATAATTAACCCCTGCCATCTTTAAAGATGTCTCCATCTTTTAACAGGGCTTTAACATTGCAGCAGGGGTGTCTCCACAATGACCTTGCAGTTCTTAATAACTGCCAGGTAATTAACACCTGCGCATACATTGCCAGCCTGTTAATTTAAAGCTGTACCACATGGTAGCAACTGATGAATCTTGCAGAAGATGCAAAATATTAAAATAACTGAAGAAGGCGATGAAGATAAACCCATTGAGAGCTGATATGGATTACGTTTTTTTTCTTCTTTCTATAATTTCCCTTTAGCAAGTCACTGGGGATAAAAATACTGATTTCTGTGAATACTCTTTTGATTGTAACTTTGTAACTGCGTGCCAACTTACTCTCATTGTAATACAGTATGTGCATTGTGAGTGCGCTTCATGGTTTCAGTTTCAATCTTACTCGCTCCGTGTCCAATAAAGAAATCTATGAAGTCCGTTTCTTGTCAGATTCTGTCCTTTAATCTTCACTCAGTCATACATAAACAAATAAAAAAAGTAAACAAAATATAATCTCAAATTTCAACCATCACGGATGCGGTAAAGAAAAACTGTGACTCTGCTGTCTTCTAAAGACGCACCGCCGTCAGATTTTGCAGACGCAGTTCTTAAAGAGCCCACACACAATTTTTAACATGATACATATACTCAATGCAAAATGCACAGAATATTCATCTGAACTACACATATGAATAATCAAAGTTCGCAAATTCAAACGATTCAAAACAAAAATATTCAAAACTGAAATGCATCATATAATATAACTTATTAAACTATAAGATTATTAAATCCAAACAAATAGGCTCCTACATGCATATTAGTCTGTAAGGGTTAGAAGAATAAGTTGAGATGTACTTGCAAATTTGTCAGAATGCTAGATGACAAGGGACTATCAAATTGAAGTCTTTAAAGCAGATATTAAACAGAAAGTACAATTTTATTCTAATGACTGAAGTAACTGCAAAAGAATGTCTAAATTGTCTCAAGGAGACATTTAGAGGATTTATCAGTATAAAGTGTTAGCAGGGTTAGAAATAAAGAGAAGTTTGGGGCAAAAATGCTGCACAAATTCAAGATACAAGGATGTAAAAATTTTTACAACTATGTCTGTCACAATTTTCAAGAGTTCACACTTAGCTGATGACTGATTATAAAGTGTGTTTGGCATGCTGTCCCGGGACAGAGCCCTGAGTTCAGAATATCCTCGAGCCCTTCCGTTTGAAGGATGAGAGGGGAGTTTGAGCTCAGGTAGGTCTCGAGAACTCCCCTGCTTGTGAATGTGCAAGGAATGGCTAAGAGATATAGCTGGTTAAGAGTTTGACTTATGATGCCCCTTTGGATTAGTCAATTTACTTATATTGTATGCCTTTGGATGGTGGGAGAAAGCCAACCGGGGGGAAACCCATGCGAGCATAGGGAGAAGATGTAAACTCCACAGAGAAACACAGACTGAGCCGGTAAGGGCTCAAACCAGTGGCAGTGAGTTAGGATTCATCTGATTGGTGCAATATGTGAAGCTCATGTGGGGCCAGCCGTGATCAATCATAAGCACATGATCCTATCAAAAATAGTTTATAAATAGACCACACAAAGTGATACGTTAATAAAAATTAGCCAGAAATTTCGGGCCCTATATGCAAAAAAATTCCACGAAGGCTCCCCCCCTGAAAAAATTGAAGATCAGAGGTGGGGTGATTAGTGAAACGTTAGCTTTGATCAAATTCATTTAACTATGGAAGATCAAGTTGTTGCGTTTGGTGTGGCTTTGCTCCACTTATCCAGTATGTGTCCATATGTCTGAAATATTCTGAAGCAGCAATACTGTTTTGTATTGTCCTTATAGACCTTTTTCTTGGCTGCTGCATGGAGTGTGCCATAGCGACCAGCGTCTTCCGGTAGAATGCTAAAACCTTCCGTTTACAGCATTTACAACCGGTAATTTGCGCTCCGAAAATGGGTTTCAATAGTGTTTTGAGTGGATTACGGACTGTTTTTGTGACACACGACTTTGAAAGGTGTGTGTTAAAGCCGATATAATCTGTCAGATGTGGTTCAAGCGCACAAGAAAAATGTTCTCCTAGTTCACGTATCTGCCGTCAGAAATACATTGTGTGTGTGTTTCCCCGGCCTGTCAGCTGTTAGCTCAGCGGCTCTTCAATGCACACACACACACACACACCACACGCAATACTTCACTGCAAACCAGATTACTGGCATGAAACTTAACAGGTATGTAAGTCATGCAATTTACAAAAATGACCAATAAAAGTCCATTACTGATACTCTGATTTGCTGTTCATTCTAATCATGAGCCGTTCATGTTTCATTTAGTGTGTGTTATTTACCTCAGTTTGTGTTTTTCTGTCATTTCAAAATGTCAATTTATTTTCAATTTGTTTTATTACAAATTTATTTTATTAAATCAGTGTGTCAGTGGAACAGTACAGGTGACTTTAGCGACGTCGAGGCTTCTTTTAAACAGCAGAAGATGTCGTCTGACAATGAGGGATAAATGCCTCACAGCAGTTGTTTTCCATCCTATTAGATCACATTTTTAAAAATGATCAGTCCAGGAGGTGGTGCTGATCGACAACAGTATTAGTTTAAAGATAATAAAAGCAGGTAAAATAGATTAAAACTATCATTTCAAAGCTGTCCAAATGTGACTGTTTACATGCATCAGCTGCCGACCGAAAGTTCTTAGCCATCTCCTTGCGCATACACACAAAGGATAATGGGTAATTTTGCGTTCCAAGAAAAAGGTCTATAGTTAGCATGAGATTCCCGCTTTATTTTTTATAAAAAATAAAAATAAAATTGCAAATCAACTCGGTAGTAACTTTTTAAAATGTATGTTCCTGTAAGAAAACATCGTAAATAATTGGAAATCTGGTGACCACTTTTCTTTTCTTTTCTCACTTGTTTATTTTCAACGTTCTGCCGAACAGCATCATAGCTCATTACCATAAAGCTGACTTGATTTCAACTCTGTTTGATAGCCACACCGGGAAAGATGCGCCGTGCCGCTTCTCGCCACCTAACGTTATTGGCTCCTATTGAAAATGAATGACTTATGGCTACTTTCACGCTCTTGCTGCTTTCAGTGTGAACGCACAGAAAGAAAGATGATATATTGATAAAAGCTGGTAACTTGTAACCATTGACTTCCATAGTATTTGTATTACTATTTGAATGGTTACAATGTTTACAGCATTCTTAAAAAAGCTTATTTTGTGCTCAACAGAAGCAAGACAGTCAAACAAGTTTAGAACAATTAGAGGATGACAAATGATGAGAGAATTTTCACTTTTGTGTGAACTATCCCTTTTAAAAAAAGTAATAAATATGACTGCCACAAGAGGGCGCTGTCTGGCCAGTAGAAAAAGCACCGTTTAACGGCTAGTACGTGAACTTTGTGAACTCCTTTCATTCAGTGCTGGATGCCAGTGGAGGAATCTGGATGCTGCCCTGTGGGCCCAGCTTTGAAAAAGTGCTTGCTAGTGGCCTCTGTGCAGACAAAAAAGAAAAGAAAGAAACAAAAGGAAAAAAGCCTTTTGTTTCAGCATACCTTGTCCCTCTCAGGCCTGCATCAGCATTGTGGACGTTTGGGTATGTGCTGGACACTCACTGGAAAATCACTTCAGTCATCAACTATTGTATGGGGAGGTTTAGCAGGGACTATTGACCAGCAACTGCCCACACAACCCACAGCTCATGCTCTCCGCCTGTGTAAACACACAAGCATTCATTCTTTTTAACATACAAATGCTTAAAAACATGTGAGGCATATATATTCATGTGAACAGGTACTAGAAGCAAAAACAAAATTCCTGAAAAACAAGTGTCAGTAAAAATAAATGCTTGAAGAGGCAGTTTTTAAAGCCTTTTAGTCTCTTTTAACATCCCAGTTATGTACAAAATAAACTCAAGAGTGTTTTGTGCAACTGCATTTATGGACTATATTTCAATTCACACTCAATTAATTATTTTTTGGGTTGATATTAGACAATTCAAAAACTATGAGCCAACAGAGGGAAGTATTGAGCAGCAGGTGGTGAAAGCTATCACACAAGAATTAATAAATCAGTTACAAACCCACACACACACTGTATATATTTAACTTAATTCATTAATGAGACATGATATATATTTATTAACTTTGTTTATTTTATTTTAAGAATATACCTTATTTTGCAAAGATGTTTGCAAGGCTATAAATTATGTCCAATTTAAATCAGTTATATTTTTTTGATTTAACTTTTTATTCATCAATTAATCCTGAAAGAAATGTATCAAGGGCTATTTTAACCATTGATAATAATTAGAAATGTTTATTGGTCTCAAAATCAGCATCTACATTTTGAAACATCATGTGAAACTACTTTGCAATTTTCAGCTTTGCAATTACAGTAATAAATTATAAAGTATACTGAAATAATAAAAATAATAATTATTATTACTAATATTATTATATTGATAACAACAAAAACAACAATAATATATTTAGAGACTCATTTTAATTAATAACATTTTAAAATATTAATGTTTTACTTTATTTTGGGAAAATAACTCACAAACTTTTAAATAACACAAACTTTTAAAAAGGTAGAGTATTTATTCATTTTTCATTGTTATTATTATGATATAAATGCTTTATTTGAAGACCAGCTGATTGTAAGAGGAACAAAATAAAACGAGGAGACGCGAGCTTCAGGTGAGCTCAGTGTCATTTTTTATTAAATAGTTAAGGAACAAATAACTACACACTGAAAGACCTAAAAGTCCTGAATACGGCGAATGGAGCCGACAGTAGGATGCATGGCATTCCAGTCAGTGAAGCAGCGATACTCGCCTCTCTCCAACAAGTACTGACGTCCCCTGTAGTTTGGATGCTCAAAGAAAATCCAGGCTCCATCCAAAACATTACAGGAATGGACCTCACGCTGACGGAATCGGTCATAGAGAGACGGCCAGTCCTCACTGCACTCCATGGTCTGACCCTGGAAGTCAGGCCGCTCATACAGACGAATACGGAAAGAGCCAGTGTGCTGCAAAAGAGAGAGTTTCTTCAAGAACCATTACAAATGCTGTCATTGTTTTGTAGGACATTTAGAAGGACAAGATGAAGCAGCAAGTTTTCATAAGCTTAATGCTAAATTGTGGTTGATGGCTGTGGTTTAGATAAATAACGCAGCTTTTATGTCCAGATGATAATATCTAAAGCTTCTTAAAATGACACTCATTGAGAGAATAGTCAACAAAATACATATTATTTATGTTGTTAGGGAAGACTGTTGTTTAAGCCAAATCATGTTTAGCCAGAAACAATAAAGGTATTTCTAATCTGGTATATCTTAGTGCCAGTTATGCTGTTCCTGAATGATTAGTGACTTTTTGTTTTACTGGAAAAGAGGAATACAGATCTCTATCGGCCAAAGCTACAGCTGTCCTGCATACACCCATGAATTACTTACATTTCGCACCATACGGCAAGACCTTATAGTGTCATTGTAGCCCATCCAGCGCTGATAATCAGAATATTCTCCCCTAGTTAGGATGTACTGGAAGCCCATGAAGTTTGGACGCTCATACAAAACCCAGGCCCCATTCTCGACTCGGATGGAGTTACAGCGAGTGAAGTGGGACGACAGCTCTGGGCAGTCCAGGCTGCACTCAAAGGAACGTCCCTGAAAGTTTTTGTCCTCATAAAAGACAATCTGTGTGGAACAAGATGTAGAAACAAAGTTAAAGAAAGGAATAAACAGCAGAGCCAGCCTATGCATGCAAGACATTTCCTACTTTTCCCATTCTGTCCATGTTTTTGGCTAATTTCATTCCTGCATTTGATGTATGCTGTGAATCGAAAGGGCAATGAGCGAGATTTATATGTTTCACATTGAGTTGCTCTGCCAGGCAAATCATTGTTATATGAATGGCCACAGCAATTGCATCATCAACAGCTGATACTGCGATTGTTTCTAGACTGTTCCTGCATTAATGCACTGGCCATTGTATGGAACCCTGGCCTGTTGTTCCTGCAATGGCTGAGTCTAGAAAATATTTATTGGGCTAATTAAATTGTTTTCCAGCTGCCAGGGCTGGCATAGTTCAAGCAACACTGGCGTCTAGCCACAGGCTCATATTGTATGAGGGATAACGTACAGTTTAGAACAAATCGACGCATTTGTGTTTGGACATCCCACCACAAACTCTGGTTTACTGTTGGACAACAAATTCACTTCAATTAAAATTTAACTCCTTTAATCTGCAAGCCTTTTAGCTTCTGTGAGCAAAATTTGATGAAAAGACTTCAATGAAAGCATCAGTGAACTAAATTGGTTTACAAATTCCAATGTTATGAAAGTGGTTACTAATAAATAAAAGCTTTCCTGTGGTTATCAATGCCAAGGTTGTGGTTTTAATTCCAATGGAAAGCAAGAACTGATTAAAAAATGTGTGCCTTCAATGTAATGTACAGGTAAGTCAGTTTGAATAAAGATTTGTGTGATTTTGAAGCCATAAAGTTGTTAAAAACACTCTAAAAATCCATGTGCAGAAAATATTTTATTCTTTCTAACCTACAATAAATGTTGCATCTACATGCTTACAATCTTCTGTTACCTCTCTACTAAGCTTCAGTGGATTTTTATTTTATGTATACTTTGGTATGATTGTTAAACTGAAAAGTCCAAAATTATCAAGCTTCAGTCTATACACTGTAAAAATCCCTTTCTCTTCCAATATGGCATGATACTTCAAAGAATTAACAGCTTGATTTCACAGGCAAACGTAACTATTTTACATTTAGTGGCTAATTCGTACGAATTCAAAAATGTACGATTTTAAAAAGGAGGTGTTACATTAAACCCCACGCCTAAACCCAACAATCATTGGGGGATGAGCAAATCAAACTACTTTGTACGAATAAGATTGTACAAAATCATAGGAATTAGCCACTAAATCATAAAGTTACGAGTTGCTGTGAGATCGTTTTGGAATTATTGATATCCTCACTTCCTCAGCAATGGATAATTTTAACAAGACTGGCCAGTCTCCACATTTGACCTTGGAGATGGTGTTATTTTGCACATAAGCCTTTTAAACGTTTTATTCCAGACTGGTCACGTCAACTCATAAAACATTCTTCTAGAGATGTTCTTAAATGAATTTTTGCATATTTAAGTTTTAATTTAAGCTTTCTGACAAAAATCTGACAAAACACAACACTATTTTCATTATGCTAAAACATTGTTTGAGAATGCAGGAGAAGGCCACACTTATCTAGTGTTGTTCTTTTACTCTGCATTGAAATGTCTTTCCTTTTTTCATCGGGTCATCATGCAAGTCTTTGGCTGTAGATTGAGAACAACCCTGATGAATTTGTCCTATTTTTCATCATCTTTAAAATGCCAGTCACTTGTTTAGAAATTGTTAGTCTTATTTTAGTCATACACATAGTAATATAATAAAACAGTGTTTTAAATTGCTTTTGTAAGACCTCTTTTGGTTTGACCCTATTTGCTATTTACTGTAACTTTAATGCATATATGGGATAACAGTATTATTTGCAACAGTTCAAGCTTACTTCTCGTTCCAGAGTTTCCAAAAGCTCACTGTGATTTTAAAAAAAAGCTTACAGTTGTAGATAGTTTCAGTCTTGATGTGTTTAAGGTGTTAAAAAATATCTGACCATTTTATATAAATACAAAATATTTTTAATATGTGAAACCTGTGCCTTGAAATTGTCACAAGAAACCTGTAGGAACCAATGGGCCATGAACATATATTATAATCAGCAGCTATGGTAATATTTTTCTTTGCTCTCTATTTCCACCTGGAAAAGACCTCTAGAGATTGTGCAGCACCATTTGATCAGATCCATGACCTGTGAAGAGATGGACTTCAAGGCCAACACATACACTTAATGCACAAATAGATTTCATTTAACATGTAGACATACTGTAACATTTTTTAAAAACCACATTATATACTATATAACTGCAGGTTAACTATGTTTATATATAATGTCCACCCTATATACAACTTCTTAACTTTTCTGATTTTGATTGCAATTGTAAAGCTGCTTTGAAACAATAATTATTGTGAACAGCCCAATACAAATAACTTGAACTGAATTAAAGTCAGAAGTGCAGCATAATCAAAAATAAAAGAGTTTTGCACCTGTGTTGTTAGTAGATTTGGTAGTGAGTAGACAATTTGTTTTATCATATGTTTTGCTAATTTTCAGTCTAATATGACATTGTGAAATGAGCTGCATTGTGAGATGTTGCCCTGTTTAGCTTACAAAGATGCATGCTATTTACACTGTTAACAGTGCCAGTTACTGTAGCATCAAATATAAACAAAATCAAAAACCTTATTCATATTTAGTGGAAATACAGTATTAATAAACGATTTGTAAACATACACAATTAACAATGTCCTGTCATTGGGTAAAAAATGTCCTTTGAATAAATCTTTTGCACATAAAATAGTTTTTAAAATAGTGATTAATGGGTGTTTTCTATTTAATTATCTTTTTGATTAGCATCATGGGACCTTTTGACACTGAAAGTTGTAACAATTTTCTGACATTATGTATTGTCTAAAAAAATAACCTTATTGCTTGTTATATTTATTTACAAATATATTTTATTCAATATATTTTTATACATTTTACACAATATAGTTTACTGAGTTAATAGTCTTAGTTAATGGTTTGTTAATAGCATGAACTGTGACTTGAAGTAAAGTCTTACTACCATTAATATAAACCAATAATAAAATGCGTTAAACAATTTATTTTATGATATATTACAGTTTTCCCAGTGTTGGGTTGCAGCTGGAAGGGCCTCCACTGCATAAAACATATGCTGGACCAGTTGACGATTCATTTTGCTGTGGCGACCCCTGAATAATAAAGGGACTAAGCCGAAAAGAAAATGAATGAATGAATTTATATTACAGTACATATATTTACACAAATGTACAGTGGATCATCTGTAAGAATGGTGTGCAGTGATGTGAAGATAAATATAATTGCTTTTGATTGGCTTTGTTACACTTTGTAATTGCTTTTAAATTATTATGGGTAAATAGTTAACTCTTCATAGGGTTTGGCTTTGAATCCCAGTACTCATTTGAATGAAAATATGAAAAATTTTACTTATAATTGTACTATTTATGCTCAAAAGATGCAGAAACATGTATGAACTCACTAGCTGTCATTCACTGCTTTAAAAAATAAATAAATGTAGGTGTAAACCAGCTTAAATAAAGAAAAACTCAAAGTGAATGCTTCTTCAAATATGTTTATTTTTCAAAAGTTTTCAGTAATAGTGAGCAGTTTTCAATTTAACAGTCTGTGGTGATCTGGCGAATAGAGCCCACAGTGGGATGCATGGCCCCCCATTCAGTGTGCCGTCTGTACTCTCCCTTCTCAAGGAAGTACTGACGGCCACGATAGTTTGCATGCTCGAAGAACACGCACGGACCTTCATGAACCTTGCAGGAATTGATCTCTCTGCAGAGGAATCGTTCCTGAATGGACGGGGTGCTTTCTGTCACTTCCCATGTTTGTCCATCAAAGTTGGGCCTCTCAAAGAGTTTGAGCTTCAGATGTCCAGTAACCTGGAGGAAATAAAAATCCCATTACTTTGAAAGGTCTAAGCACACTGTTTACTTTTGAACACCGACTTACTGAGAGTAATTATATGTGCTGCTGCTGGACTTACATGCCTGATTAGACGACAAGATCGGACACAATCGTTGAAGCCAATCCAATGTTGATAATCTGGATATTCTCCTGGACCCAGAATATACTGATAACCCATATAGTTTGGCCGTTCATACAGGACCCAAAGGCCTCCCTTTACCCTTGCAGAATTGCAGCGGCTAAAAAATGAATGAAGGTCACTTGTGTCTCCCTTGCACTCATAGGATCTTCCCTGGAAGTTCCTGTCTTCGTAGAACACAATCTGACAAAACACAACACTGACAGTTAAATAGAGCTAAAACACTGTGTGAGAATGAGGGACAGAAAGGGAGACAGAGGCACTTACACTCTCAGTAGCCATTGTCAGAAATGTTGGATAGCAAACTGTGCTGTAGTCTATTTATACCAGCCCCGAACAAGGGCACAGGTTGTAAATAAATTTAATCAGCCATTCAAAAAAAAAAATCTAAGCTCATTTTATTGTTCTAAAGCACTGAATCATAGATTCGTTCAACAATAAAATTGTTAGCACCAAGCATCCTAACCACAGCCAAAGAACCCCAACCTCGGGATTGTACAACATGCCACTACACACTAAACCACACAATATCAGCCTGATTTTGGCACTATTTATATGACGTAAGGGGTTTCAGTGGTTTGCAAACAACAAGTGTTTGGTCTTAATCAATGACTTTATTTTGTATAGTGCAAGATCTGAGATCCTCTTTAATGTCCTGACAGAAAAACTAGCATGTTTTTAAAATTTAAGACCACTGGTTTAAATAGTTTCCATCAAGTTTCATCTGTGACAATGACAAATAGGAATACAGTAGCTCTTTTGTACAGAGCTTTCAGACATTGTAAAATGAAAAACAAATTATGATTTTGCTACTAATAGGTGGAAGAAAGTTTCTTCGAGCATTTGCAACAAAACACTTGCCTGTATAATGTTTCTTTGAGGTTTGTTCAGTTGCAGTTTAGCAGCAAGTTTTTTCTTGATGACATCAAAATACATTTTTGATGTAATCAAGACAATTCAATTGTGAATTTATAGCAATATTATTTTGGATTCCCAAAAGAACCTTTCAGTGAGTACTTTTTTCAGTGTGAAAAACATTTTACAACCCTGGCTCATTTTTAAAACGTACCTCTATATACATTTCTAGAGAGTGCCATTTATGTCCCAGGAGCTATGTTTATTTTGCATTTTTTTTTCGCGAATCCATCAGAGGCCACTGTGTACGCTTTTTAAGATCTCAAATTTCTCTCGCGAGTGCCATTTGCACCTGCTGTTCTCACATAAATCCACCAGAGGCCACTGTTATCTGACTGTTTGACTGACTGATCAGTTCGCTATTTTCAAAAGCACTGATTGACCCCCCTCCCTGAATCCAAGCAATTTTAAAAAGCAATTTTAAAAAGTTATTTCAAAAAGCATGATAGTCAACTCCTCTCTGCATTTCAAGTCTACCGATGACATGGCGAGCTGACTGGACAAACTGGTAACAGCGGGAAAGCCATCCATATGGAGGTAAGCGGTCAGCTGGTAAGCGAGAAAAGGAACGGCGTCATACAGCCCTGTTGCAATGTGAAGCGGGACGCTGACAAGGAAGTGCGGATCCAAATGCAGGGTTTATTATGCAGAGAATGGTCAGGTAAGCATCAGTCAACACAGGAGCAAACAGAGGTGTACGGGCAATCCAGAGTCATGGTAAATAAACAGGCAGATGGTCAAAAAGCAGGCAGCACACAACGTAAACAAACAAAATAAAGCAAGGTTAAAACACGAAAGGCAAGGCAAGTATGCGTCATAATGTTCAAAAAATCAATTCAACAAGACTCAGCACAGATGTGTGCGAGTGCGCTCATTTTAGTCCATGTAATCAGTTCATGAGCAGCTTCAGCTGTGAGTGTAATCAGACAGGATCTAGGCCAGGTGTGTGAGTGGTGTATGACTGGATCTTGTAGTTCTTTTGCAGGCAGATTTGTAGTTCGTTAGTGAACTGTGTGATCTGCACAGGCTGGATTGCTGGTGATTGTGACACCCATAACGTTCATTTTAAAAATGAAATGCAGCCATACGTACTTCTGGCTAAATAATTTGCGATCACCAGAAATGTATATAGGGCTACATTTTCAGAATGAGCCTTTTGACATTATACTAACACAAAAAGACTTTGTCAACTGTAAACAACCTTGTGGAATGGAAAAGTTCTATGAATGATGAAATAGTTTTTCATGAAACCATTAAAACCAATTAAGAACCTGTATGGACAGCGCTCTTACTTTACAGCCATTAGAGCTTCACAGTTCTTTGGCAGTGCCTGACCCTTTTAATAATGTTTGCTAATAAAAACACTACAGATATAAAGGTTGCATTTGATCCAAGATGTATCTTATTGTTGTTGCCAAATATATAATATTAGTGTGGTAAAATTTACAGAATTTTTTGGATACACATAATCATATTAGATGTACCAGACAGCAAGCATGACATACAAGGAAATACACCTGCAGATGATTTTATATTTTGAACATTTTGACCAAATGTGCTTAGAATGACTAATTAATTAACATTTTTTGATTCTTTTACCAATTGAGAATGCAATTATACAATTTTTTTTTTCTAGATCTGGTCACTCAGTCTTTTTAAATTTTATCAGTAAGATGTTCTGTGATTATTACATTTCTAATGATCTATTTGATATAGACTTGTGTTTTTACTCAATGCAACAGAATCATAGCAATATTTTATTAATTTGGTAACAGCTCCGCCTACTGATCAAAAGTAACTGCACTGTAAGCATTTCTCCTTGACATTTATATCACATTTTTTGTGTCTTTATGTGCAAGACAAGACTGCTGCCTTTAAAACATATTCACTGCTGACGCTAAACTTAATTTGCAGAATTTCAGATTCAGGTTTCAGCAGCTAACCTGAAAATTTTCTTAATATGAAATCTCTAAGAAACAGAGTTTGATGCAGTGCATTTGTATTTGCGTAATATCTAAGCAAACATTCATTTTCTTTTCGGCTTAGTCCCTTTATTAATCAGGGGTCGCCACAGCAGAATGAACCAGAATTAACTTATCCAGCATTTGTTTTATGCGGCGAATGCCCTTCCAGCTGCAACCCATCACTGGGAAACACATACACACTTATTAACACACACATACACTACAGACAATTTAGCATACCCAATTCACCTGTACCACATGTCTTTGGACTGTGGGGGAAACCGGAGCACCCGGAGGAAACCCACTTGAACGCAGGAAGAACATGCAAACTCCACAAAGAAACGGTCGAACCAGCGACCTTCTTGCTGTGAGTCGACAGCACTACCTACTGCGCCACTACGTCGCCCCTCAGCAAACATAGTTTCACATTGTGCTGAAAATATATGTTACTAAAAGTGCATACTTCTCGAAAAAAGGACTTGAAAATAGGACAAATAGTTTAAAGGGTGCAGTTAAAAATTTCATTATTACTTTCATCCACATGTATATACTCTGTGCATATAGTTTTCACATACTGTACAAGTGGAATTGTTGAAAAAGCTATAGTTATGAATAAAAGAAATATATAATACAAACATACACTATACCTGCAGCTATCTATTGTTAAAAAATCATCATATGTAATTCATTTCACAACTGCTATATTGTGAAAATAATAAACAAAGAGCAAACAGAATAAAATAATGAAAGCGGAGCATATAATTATAGTATTTTAATTAAAATATATGCGATAGCAAAAATAAATAACTATTATTTTAAGTAATTAGAAGATATTTGTTAATTTAAGAAATTCGTTTGACTTTGTAACTCCTGCCTGACCCGATTTCGGTGCTCTTTCTCTCACCCACTCACTCACCCACTCTCTCTTTCTGTTTGTCTTTCATTCTGTTTGTTTCATGTAGGCTGTGATAGCACAATTTAAATTAACAGAAATCACAGACCTGCTTGATCATCAGGTTCCAGGGTATTTGAATGACAAAAACCATTATCAGCCTATAAAGTATAAAAGGCAACGGTCAGACAGACAGCAACTGGACAGAATCCCACGAGGACTAGCAAACATGGGCAAGGTATGTATTGAGTGTATTCACAAATAAGTTTTAGATTATGTTCAATATTAAGCTCTAATTACACAAATAATGCAAGCAAAAAATAATAAAAATCTTTTCTTGGTAGATTATCTTCTACGAGGACAGGAACTTCCAGGGTCGCTCCTATGAGTGCAGCACTGACTGTGCTGACATGTCTACCTACCTCAGCCGCTGCAACTCCTGCAGAGTGGAGAGTGGCTGCTTTGTGGTCTATGATCGTCCTAACTTCATGGGAAACCAGTTCTTTATGAGGAGGGGCGAGTATGCTGATTACATGCGCATGGGAATGAGTGATGGCATCAGGTCCTGTCGTGTTGTACCTCAGGTAACAAGAAAAAATCCAACTTGTAATAGTGTTTGATTGAGTGCATTGTGAATCAATATACTTTTTTTCCACCTTACAGTACAGGGGACCCTACAGAATGAGGATCTATGAGAGGGAGAACTTTGGAGGACAGATGTACGAGCTGACAGATGACTGCGATTCCTTCATGGACCGTTATCGCATCTCTGACTGTCAGTCCTGTCATGTGATGGACGGCCACTGGCTCATGTATGAGCAGCCCCACTACAGAGGCAGGATGATTTACTTCAGGCCCGGAGAGTACAGGAGCTTCAGGGATATGGGACACAGCAATGTCAGATTCAGCTCAGTTAGAAGAATCGTGGACTTGTGTTAAACTCACAGTCTGAAAGCATAAATGATAATATAAGCAAAAGCAATAAAAGTCTCAACATGCAGTTTTTGTTTGTTGTTTTGCAATATTTTCACCACTTTAATTTGTGCCAGAATACGCAAACTAACTTAATAAAAATTTTAATGAATTTGATATTTTCTATAATGATCACAATTATTAATATCTAGACTATAAAAATACATCCAATATGCCCATCTTAGCTGAAATACCCATTTAATCAGTCATTACACATTAAACACATTTATCAAGATTTATACATTAATAATTCTAGCTAGATTTCAACTGACCATAGCACAAAACATTAAAGATTTTAAATTAATACTTAGTTAGTTTTTAACAAAATACTTGCCTTATCCTTGTGAGTAGCACTCGGACATATGATTTAAAGGCGATATACAGTATCTACCTTTAAAATACATTAAAGGCCACAGTATACTTCAAACAAAATCCAAAAACAAACGGAAATGAAAACGTCATTTCAAACAAAATCTGGCAGAACCAAAGTTCTTTTTGAGCATTTTAGCAATTCAAAACAGTTCACCAAACCAAATTTGGGAGGGTTCATTCTGGCTCCTAAACACCTTTGAGCTGCCATTGGTCTGTGGCAATTAAGCAATCAGTGGGTGTGTTCTAGAACTCTGCCTTCTTTGATGTATAATTTGTTCCTCTTGATTTGTTACTCATTTCACTTGGGTCAGACAGGAGAACAAATAAAAGCAACAACACTAGCCATATGAATACACTGGAAGGTTGTGTAGCAGAGCTCTACAGATGTATCCGCACCTGTACAATCATTTACAGGGAGATTTTAATGACTCAGGATGAATCACTTGCCAGACAAGAAGCTCACCATGTTGTGCACATCTTCTCTATGAGTTTGTGCACACCGGTGGCACTATTCAGTGTCTGTCTGCGGCAAATATAGAACATTGTAAAGATGTGACCTGTCCCAGCGGCACATTCACATGGAAAAGGCTGTTTGCCTGATGTTTATGAACCTGTTCTTCTCTCACAGCTGCCTCTCAATATTCTTTTTTCCCTCAAACTAAGAAAACTTTGTTTTAAGTTCTCAAATAAAGGATCTTAACCAGGACCAGGGCCTAAACTGTGTTACAGGGATCTCAAGTTTGAGGTCTTCCCCATTTAAATAAATAAATAAATAAATAAATAAATAAAATTCAATGATTATTTTTTTATGACTGCATTCATTAACAACAATACTTTCTTCAAACCTTGAAACTATCAAATCTTGAAATATACTGGATAATCAGAATCAGAATCTGTTTTATTGCCAAGCATGCTTCACACACACAAGGAATTTGTTTTGGCTACAGAAGCTTCCAGTGTACATAAAGTGACAAGAGACAACACAAAATAAATATGATAAAAACAAAAAGATAAACATTAAACAGATGCGGTTAGTCAAGAAACCTGGATGTTGAGTTGTATGTACAGATTGTTATAAATATACAGGTTATAAGGTGCTGTGTAAAGTGCGAATGTAGAAAGTATTGCATTGTATATTGATATAAGGTGATGTGTACAAGTGCGTATGAGAAAGTATTGCACATATTTATTGCACTGTAGGGGAATATTTAACTGTTCCTAAGGTAGACAGCCTGAGGAAAGAAACTTTTCCTGTGTCTGGCTGTTTTTGTGCTTGGTGCTCTGAAGCGCCGACCAGACGGTAACAGTTCGAACAGGTAGTGTGCTGGTTGTGAGGCGTCCAGAGTGATTTTGCGAGCCCTTTTACTCACTCTGGAAGAGTACAGTTCTTGAAGTGTAGGAAGGGTTGTGCCAGTGATTCGTTCAGCGGTCCGTACTATTCGCTGTAGTGTACGCAGGTCGGTTTTGGTAGCTGAGCCGAACCAGACGGTGATTGAAGTTCAGAGGATGGATTGGATGACAGTGGAGTAGAACTGTATTTTAATGTGTTAAAAATGGAAATTTAAACAACTTCCATCCATTTTAGTGGACTTCAATCCAAGTCATGAATTCTCCCGTGTGGCATCATAGGATAGAGTAGCATCTATTGGATGTACACAACAGACTCTTTCCAGAAGTTGTAGGTCATCCAGCTACTTCTCAATTACTGATTTTAAAATACTATGAATTCGGACATACTACTTAGATCACATACTGTTTTTCACATATTATATAGTAGGGAAATATGCAATTTTAGATGCAGCCTATGCCTATACTCAACCTACAATGTAAAAACTGATTAGTTGACTTAAAAATAAGTAAACCCATTGCTTTTAAAGGTTTTTTAAAATGATTAAACCAGTTGCTTTAAAATTATTAAGTAAATGAACTATAAGCATGATTATAAAAAAATTTGTCAACAGGTTTACTCACTTTGTTACAGGGTTAGGGTTAAGGTTAGACCATTATGAATGATTTTTTAGACTTATCCAGGGCTAAATGCCAAGGATGTTTTTCAAATATCCCAGTTGGAAAAGATTTTCACCTGCCCTATCGAAAACATTTTATTAAAACTTAATACATTTAATAATAATAATAATAATAATAATAATAATAATAATAATAATAATAATAATAATAATAAATTAATAATAAAAAATCTAGTTCAGGCCAGTATCTTCAGAAGTAAACAAATAGAGAACTTAAGCAAATGTTACTGCTATACATGAACAAAGGAAAATTAAGATCTGTTAAAAAAAGATTTAAGACCTACAACACAATATTTTAGTAGATTTAAGACTTTTAAAGGCCTAAAATTTAGTTTTTGAGATTCAAGACATTTTAAGAATTTTTAAGACCCCGCGCAAACCCTGTGCTAAACTAAAGTCAGCTTATCGCTTATTAAGGCAATGGGTTTTTATGAGTAATGAGCTGTGTAATAAAGAAAGAACGTTTACATCCTGTTTTTTTATATAATTTTTGTTAATTTCTATTTCATATTGGATATTGTTTACATGTTTATTTATTTACAAAACTAGGCATCTGCTCCATGATTTAATACCCCAGTGTTTAAAGACAGTCTACTTCTTAAATATTCATGCCTCTAATCAATGATTTAGTCAGTTGTACAGCAACCTAGACATCTGTCCAACAACAGAGAAAAGCCACAGCTGGCACAGGTTCAGGTGCAAATGGTTCTGGTAACTACTTGTAGACTGGTTTAGAAAAAAAAATAGGATTGCTGAGTAAGAAGTTCAAACAATAGGCTATAGATTTTTAGCAATCAAGTTGAGTATAAAAGCAACACAGTAAAACACTGAGACTATAGAACAAATGCAAAATCATGGGAAAGGTAGGAGCTTTCTATGCTGATTCTAACAAATGATATTCATTGCTTTGAACTATTTTACTACTATATTCAGACTGATTTTACAATGTCAGCTGTAACCGAGGAATACAAGGACGTTGTGCTTTCAAATAAACGTAGTAAAGAGAACTATTCTATTGTAAGCATGCAGTATTGTGTCTTCCAGATAATATTCTATGAGGACAGAAACTTCCAGGGTCGTAACTATGAGACCAGTGGTGACTGTCCTGAGTTGACCGCATACCTGAGCCACTGCTGCTCTTGTAGAGTGGAAAGCGGCTGTTTCATGGTCTATGAGCACTCCAACTTTATAGGTCACCAAATGCTAGTGAGAAGAGGAGATTATCATGATAACAAGCGAATCATGGGTATGAGCACGAGCGACTGCATCAAATCTTGCAAAATGATTCCAATGGTAATTCTAAACACTACATTTATTTATATTATGAAGTAAATTGATGGTATTAAATTACTAAATTATACTAATGTTTATTAATGATATTAATGATTTAAACATTTTCCTTTCAGCATAAAGGAACATTTAGAATGAGAATCTTTGAAAAGGAGAACTTTGTTGGACAAAAATATGAGCTGATGGATGACTGCGAGTCAATCCAGGAACGATTTTATATGTCCGACTGCCAGTCCTGCAATGTTACACACGGCCACTGGCTTCTGTACGAAAGGCCCAATTTTGAGGGCAGAATGATATACATCAGGCCCGGGGAATACAGTACTTTCAGTGATATGGGTCTAGGCTCAATGAAAATCGCTTCCATCAGACGCATCATGGAGTCCTGTTAAAATAAATTACAGTTGATTCAGATGATGAACTAAAACAAAAGATTTTCAAGAAAACAAACTCAAATAGATGTATAATGCCAAAGATCACCTATAACAGTGAAAACAAAAGTCCTGTTATATAAGACCACACATTATAATGATGCCTATTAGCTACTTGAAGCGTAAGAATATAATTAGCATTGCAGAGAGCTACAGAAAACTAGAGACGATAAGATTTGTGGTTCTTTAAGTGTGGGCAAGCTTATGAAAGCACTGTCAGTGACAATGAGTCTAAAAGTCATTCAACCAGACAACTAGATATAGCGAACCAATGCAATCCCCAAGTGTTGTTTGATGCTTCATAAAGCCACAAAGCTAAATTCCAATTAGTTATTTAGTACTGTTTTCAGTACAATATTTCAAATAAATCAATTTTTTTCACTGTCAAGTCTGAGAGTTTCTTTATGTGTGTGCATGCATATTCCTTTTTTCAGCAAGTTTTCAAGATTATTGTTAGTAGTAGTGGTAATAATAATAACAATGTTTCTTGATCATCACATTAGGATATTATGATTTCAGTCATGTATGAATGGAGACTTGAGTAATAATGCACAATACTCAGCTTTGAATGAAATTAATTTGTATTAGTTTTAATTTTATTTTAATTTGATAAAAATTATGTGGGTGCAATTGGAAAAGTGGGGGTTAGGGGCTTGAAATGGTTCCAGTATTATCAAAAGCGGCCCCGTTAGCAGAAAAAGATTGGGAACCACTGACTGGCTCACCTCTACAGTATTTAGGTCAGCTATTGTTGCATTACAGCCGTTCTCGTCCACTACATTTAATTAATTATTTTCTTATCTGGTGAAAAACAATGAAACAGTTCAGAACTATCAATTTGGAGGGCAGACACATTTTGTCAGCTTAAGTCTAGATTAAAGACACATCCAATAGCATGCACGTAAAATACAATTACAAAATTTCCAAACACTTCCCAAAAAGACACAGTAAGAACAATGGCATCTATGCATGTTAATCTGTTTGTCTCACCTTATCCTGAAGTTTACAAAATCTAGTTTCCAGGCCATATTAAAAGAAAGTGATTGTCATGCACAGAGGATCACAACACAGCCACACGTGGTCAAGCCCACAAGACCTCATGATAGATAAGTCTTTACATAGAACGCATTTAGCTAGTTTGAGCACCAGCCTGGGACTTAATTGGATCTGCACCTTCATAACAATCATTTTCAGGCCATCAAGGCCATCAACATCAACATCTGACCTGCTTGATTGGGGTCAGTGGAGCTGCTCTTCGGGGGATCTTCCTTTAACTGTGACATTCTGAATCAGTTTTAAACTAACTAGAACTATACTAGCCTTCTACTGCCACTATGCTGAACACAGTGTGCACCACAAACTGAAATGTTGTTATGATTTTTTTAATCCTTTTCTTGTTCATGCATGTTAAGCCGTTTTGACGCAGTCTACATTTATAAAGAGCTAAATGAATAAAGGGCAAATGTCTTGAATTTGTAATTATTGGCTCACATCACTTCAAGTGTGAAGGGTCACTAATCAGGGGCTTTACATTAACATTTAATTACCTCTGAAGCAAGTTTTTGAATGAATCAAATGTTAAAGTGAATTTGTCTTCTGACCAAGCTGAAAAAAAGGTGGGATATTGTCAACTTGCTATTAATGAAAAAAATATAGACAAGAGTATAAGATGCAAGCGTGGTCTTGCTACAGTATGTCACATTATTACATTATCTTAAGGCAAGCAACATTTTTAATTAATTAGAGGCACTTTGAAGTGAAGGCTTCCTCGTTTGAGCTTAATGTTGTTTCATCTGTAAATGTTCTGCCTGCCTGTTCCAAGCACTTAGACCTTCATTGTCTTGCATTGTCTCTGGGATGGAGGTTTTGGACAGTGCTGCTTCTGTTGCAGTCTCACTGGATAAAAAAGTTGAATGCTCAAAATGTGTTACCTGTTGTTGATTCACAAGCTATAGACTCACTGCAAGGAATCGGTTGCTGTCTCTTCCTTAGCAGGCTGAAGACTTAGAACTTTGTTGATCTGTTACTCTCTCACTGAACTCAGCCAGAAACTCAAAACTAAGGTGATCTGTGTTTCAGTGGAGCTACCAGAGACTCAGGTCTTGGTTGATCTGTTAATTTCTCATAGTCCTAAGACTCAGAACAGAGTCTTCTAATCTCTCACTAGACATGTCGGATACTCATGACTTAAGTTTATGGAGTGTCCATTAAGATTGCAAATCAGCTCTTCTCCACTCTTAATGTTGTGACATGCTGTTGGCACTAGAAGTTGCACACACAGTGACCCACCTTTCCCAATGTGGAACTTACAGTATCTGCATAATACAAACACAAACAAGTGTTTATAAAGTTTCACCAAATGCATTTCTCACTTTCCAATTATAAGAGATGTGGGTGCCTGGCTCCAGCATCTTTATGAGATGTTGAAATCTTGATAGACTAGTAAAAACAAATGTCAACAAAACCTTTGAAACTACTGCAGTAAAGGGCCCATGCAATTACACTGACACTCAAATATTCATTATAAAATGTATATTTTATTCATTTTCTACCCATTTGATTCAATTTTGTTTGTGTTAAACTATTAACTGCAGAACATAAACTGTTTAAATGTCCAGACTGAATCACCTACTGTGAAGAAGCTGCTCATAGATCTCCTACCACATGTTTTGTACTATATGAAATCCACAGAATCTGAAATCAACGTCCACAATTTAGCATTGAAAATCCTAAAATAAGGGGGTTCACTCGCAAGGGAGCACACTTGAGTTTGAAAAGCATGCAAAGGTATGAGCTAAGGGCAGACTATTTGGCTTGGGAAAATCAAACCATCATATTTTCAATAAGATGATTTAAAGGGCACCTATGGTGAAAAATCTACTTTTCAAGCTGTTTGGACAGACATATGTGCATGTATGGTGTATAGACCGTCATATTGGGGTGAATTAAACACACCCAGTCCTTTTTTTTCAATTTAGCAACATAAAAAACGGTGGACCAATTGGAGCGGTTTTCAGATCGACCGCAACTTTACGTAGGAGTGTGGTCCCCCCGCCCACCGAATTGATTGACAGCTGCACGTATTAACGTGTGTAATGAATTACAGCGATTTAGCTTAGCTTTACTTCATCAGCACAGCCGCGTGTCAGAACAATTATAAAGGAAGACACTTCAGTCCCGGTTTGTGGACGTTAAATCAGGTTTATTTTGTAGATTTCCATAACAGATATCCATACAGCAGTGGAGATTAACCTGTATCCTGTCACATTTGAGTGCAAAAAGAGTGCAAAGCTAAACAGGCGCTCTGTCTGTCTGTGTGTGTCTGCTGTGGTGTGTGCGCGTAAACTTTGTGTGACCCTGCCATGCAACTGCACAATAAATACTAATTGGTAAAGTTCTTACTGTAGTATTTCTCACAAACGCTACGTGAGATCTGCTTCCTTTAAATCTGTCTGTTGTCTGATGCTGCCGAGGGAGATTAAGACACGCAGAAAGGCACGTAGAAACGGTGGGCAGGGAGGACTAGCCTTAAAGGAGCAGTACACCTAAACCGTCACCCAGTGAAAAAATGTATAAATAGGAATTTAATAAAAGGTATAATAAAAATCTAATAGGTGTTTTGTGCTGAAACTTTACACACACTTTCTGGAGACACAAAAGACTTGTATTAAATCTGAAAAAAGGGCTAACCTAGGTGCCATTTAAAAACTTCACATTAATTAATTTTAGTTCAGAACTAGCAGTTTGGAGGGCAGACACATTCTGCATACATGTGCATACACATACACAAGCAAATGTAAAACTTCCAAACACTTCCCAAAAAGACACTATATGTGCGTCTTAAATTGCATACTTATGAACAATTCTACACCATTTTGTAGTGTAGTGTAAGTAGTGCATTCAGACTGAAAACTCTAAAAAGAATAAGTGCACTTTGAATACCCAGATGATGCACTTATTCAACTGTTAAAACAGAATGTTGGATACTTTACACACACAACAGCTTCTGCTTTGCTCACGTAGCGGAAGGGGCAGAGCTATCGGGCACTCATATTGGATTAAATTATTTATTTTGGATTGTGAAAGCAAAATCCTCCAACCGCAAAATCCTCCCGATAGTGAATGCGGTTACACTCATGGCAGGTTTCATTTGGTACTTTGGTCATTTATTTCACTAATATGGCAACCGTCAAACCTCATCAGGGAAATGTTAGTGTTCCATTTGGGATGACACAACATTCATGTACTATGCTGTTGAGTGTGTACATAAGTGCATAGTGGATATGGTGCCTTTGCATGTTAGACTGTTTGTCTCTCCTTATCCTGAAGTTTACAAAATTTTGTATCCGGTGCATATTAAGACAAGATGATTGTCATGAACAGAGGATGACCTCAACACCTTTCTTAAGCATGCAAAGGTGTAAGCTAAGGGCTCACTATTTGGCTTGGGAGGATCAAACAATCATATTTTCAATAAGCGCGTTATGTCACAGGTAAAAGGAACTATCATCATTTGAAACCTTCACATTAATTCATTTTAGTTCTGAACAAAATGACAGTAATGTTGAAATATTTTAGTGCAGTATTTTTTAAACATTTTAAATTAATATGCAAAACATGCATGCACACACACACATACACACTTGTATATATGGTTCATGATGACTCTATAGGTGTAATGTATTTTATACTGTAAACTACCTCCTAAATATCAAAATACCAAATTAAGTATGATTTTTAAGCTTTTGAATTACGAGTGCACTGGTTAAGTCCTCATAAACCACCATAACAGTGTCTGAGTGCCTGATCATCAAGTAGCCAGTTAAATTAATTTAATATAATTAGAATTCCTTACATTTATATAGCACTTTTCTGGGCACTCAAAGTGCTTTACACATTTTTTGGGAGAATCTTCTCATTCACCACCAGTGTGTAGCATCCACCTGGATAAAGCAATGACAGCCATATTGCGCCAGACCACACACCACACACCAGGGGTCTCATGTATGAAGACTTGCGTTGAATCAGTATTAAAACACTGCGTATGGACAAAGCTGTAAATGTGCATACACAGTAAAAAATTCAGATTTATCAAACACTGCGTACGCGAAATCCCATGCATATTCTCTTTGTACATGCAAATTAACGTGAAACTGAGTGCACGTGAATGAGCGCAAAACCCCTCCCTGCCTCCTCCCTCTAATAAATATGGTAATGACTGTACTTTGGCAAAACCAAACAAAAATTCAATAGAAAAAGCAAGCAAGAAAGAAGAGAAACTTCACAGAATGTGAACTGGAGATGCTCCTACCAGAGGTAGACCGGAGAAAAACTGTTATTTGCGAGTTTGTCCACCGGAATTAATAACAAAAGAAAAAAAATAGAGTAGGAGAGTTTAGCTGATCACTACAAAGACACTTTGTAGTGTGCAATTTAACATAATTGCTTCTAGAAGCCGCCAATGGAAATAAAACAAACACACACAAGAAATACACGTACGCCAGATATTAAGTTGGTGTGGACCAACACACATTCTCACGTTAATTTCATCATTAGTAAATCCAAACGTGAGCGTGAAATCTGGCGTATGCAAAGTTTTAGTGCGTTCGCATCATTGATACACGAGGCCCCTGCTGATTGGTGGAGATGAGAAATAGTGATGAAGCCAATTATGATATGAGGATGGTTAGGAGGGCATGATGGACAGAGGCTGGTGGGCAAATTGGACCAGGATGCTGGGGTTAAACCCCTACTCTTTTTCGAAGGACATCCTGAGATTTTTTTTTAATGACCACAGAGAGTCAGGACCTCGGTTTAATGTCTCATCCGAAAGACGGCGCTCACTGAGCAGTATTGAGTCCCCATCAATATACTGGGGCATTAGGATCACACAGACCACAGATTGAGTGCCCCCATCTGGTTTCACTAACACCACTTCCGGCAGTAACCTAGCTTTCCAATGTGGTCTCCCATCCAGGTACTGACCAGGCAGTCCTGCTTAGCTTCAGTGGGCAAACATGGGAGAGTTGCAGAGAGCTAGCTGCCGGCATAAAATTATGGAATCTCATATCACGCAGGCTGTTTATGCAGCATCATGATAGTTAATACACAATATTATATGCAACAGTTTCCTTTCATGTGGAAAAAGTGTCCCAAAACAGGACAAAGCTACTCTGAAACTCAACATCAAGAAATTTTAACAGAATTTGCATACAACGAATCATTTTACAATATAATTAAACAGCAACTGAATGAAATAACGTTTGCTACAGGAAAATACTAAACTAGAAGCTTGTGTAGCACAGATTATAGAGGAAATTGACAGCCAATCTAAACTTGACTGCAAAATAAAAAAAAATCCAGAGATGCAAGAGAAAAAAAATGGAAAATGGAAACTGTGTGGCACACTTACTGTAGCAGTCATGCTGACAAATATCTCTATGGATCTCACTTTGCATGGAGAGCCACCATGTATTTTGCTGGGTCAGGAGCTTACCCACAATGCAGGGTACATATTCTTTGGTATAAAAGTGAGCGCTTCAAAGGGACTGTGTCAGTGTAGCTGACACAACCACTCGGTCCTGAGGAGCAACTAGCAAAACTGTGACTATGGCCAGAGTAAGTTATGCAATCTAACAGGTTCAACAACTCACTAACTGAACAATTTTAGATGAATTAAAAATAAAAGAATTACAAACTATATGTAGATAAATGAGATTCATTTAGTTGATGAAAAGAGATATTATAAAATGCAAAACATTTATGGAGGTACTAGTTGTTTTTGTGGCTAAATTACTAACGTTGTCTTTTCAGGTCATCTTCTACGAGGAAAGGAACTTCCAGGGTCGCTCTTATGAGTGCACTGGAGACTGCGCTGACATGTCCCCTTACATGAGCCGCTGTCACTCTTGCAGAGTGGAGAGCGGCTGCTTCATGATGTATGATCGTTCCAACTACATGGGAAATCAGTATTTCTTCAGGAGGGGAGACTATGATGATTACATGTCTATGTTTGGAATGAATGACTGCATCAGGTCCTGCCGTATGATCCCTATGGTCAGTATATTATTTATGAATTTGCAAATATTCTCATAACTTTAATAGCCTTTGAAAAAAAAAACATATTTATTGTAACATTTTAACACTATTAAAAAACATTTCTGAGAATTTCTGCACGTGCAACTTAAATATGACTGGCTTCTGTTCAAACTACAGCACAGGGGATCCTACAGAATGAAGATCTATGAGAGGGAGAACTTTGGAGGTCAGATGTACGAGATGATGGATGACTGTGACAGCATCCAGGACCGTTACCGAATGTCTCACTGCCAGTCCTGCCATGTGATGGATGGCCATTGGCTCATGTTTGAGCAGCCCCACTACAGAGGCAGGATGTGGTATTTTAGGCCTGGAGAGTACAGAAGCTTCAGAGATATGGGAGGCATGAGATTCATGAGCATGAGGCGGATTATGGATTCATGTTACTAATGTTCCAAGGATTCATTAAAATTTGTCTAAATTAATTATTTGCCTGATTGTATAACTTAAATATTCAGTTATTTTTATTATAGTTCATTAAGTTATTTTACAACACAAACACTCAATTGCTATTTTTCATGCCAATTTTGCACGACTATTAAGCGGTTAAAGTTTATTTATACTGAAAAACAAAAGTATATTCATGAACATCACGTCCATGCACCAAAGTGTTATGTGCACAAAATAAATGAATAAATAAATAACAAAAATAAATAATAATAATAATTATTATTACACAGATATAAAAAGATTTTATGGTCACTATGCATTGTATACTGTAGGCTAGACTGATGCATGTTCATGAAGGCAGTACTAGTAGCAATTTGTTTTGTGAAAAAGACAACTGGACATCTGTATTTGAAAGGATGAAGGATTTAGACAAAAGTGAATATACATCACAAAAAAGAAGGAAGGTTAGGCATATGACTACCAAATCAATTTCATGGTTTCTATTCTCTTTAGTTTTAGTGTACTTTGCATGTGTAGTGCTTATAGTCTCTTTTCAGAGATCACCACAGCGGAATAAACCAACTATTCCAGCATGTGTTATGCAGCGGATGCCCGTCTGATTGCAACCCAGTACTGGGAAACACCCATACACACATTCACACACACACTCATACACTATGACCAGTTTAGTTTATTCAATTCACCTATAATGCATGTCTTTGGAATGTGGGGGAAACCGGAGCACAAACCCACTCGAATGAGGGGAGAACATGCAAACTCCACACAGAAATGCCAACTGACCCAGCCGGGACTTGACTAAGCCGGGACTTGAACCAGCGACCTTCTTGCTGTGAGACGACAGTGCTACCCACTGAGCCAATACTGAAAAATATGCCACAACAACAGTGAAGTGACCCAGACACAAATCTTGATTCAACTCACAACTCTCATATTTGTTTTAACAGGATAAATAGGTAAGTTCCATTAAAGGTACAATAGGAGATATTGGAAAATGCTAACATTAGCCTGAAAGCTCTGAAAGCAAATCAACATCCAAAACCATGCCTCACAACAACATTGCTCTCTGTCTGAACCTTTTCCGCGAATGCACCAATGATTTAAGGCTTTCTGCGCAAACAGTGTGTACAGAGGACAGTAATGTTCGGACTGAATGTTTTGATTGACAAACTTTTCTTTGTCCTACACCTTACACAGAATATTAAACATATAAATACATTTGGACTACTTAATTTAATGATTGCTATTACGATATAAAGAGATTTTCAATGAGCTTAAAAAACTAATTTCTGAAGACAATCCCCTACTGAACCTTTAATTAATGTTTCTAAATTTTGTCACTCTTTTGTTTGTTTTTTTAGGTCTCCGAATCCTTTCCTTTGATTTCCAAATAAGGCTTATTAAGGCAAATAATCAAAAGTTTTCAAGTTTACTTTAATTTGGCGTTTGATTTACTTTAATGAGGTTGAATGTTAACCCTTAATTTATTGTTAAATCAGTAAATTTAACTAAATTTAATAAATCAGTGTTCAATACTGTATTTTGTCTGTTGGGAAAAAGTTGTCTCCATCCCACTGGAAAATGAAGAAAGTTAAATTGTCCTCCTACTGTTCGCAGAGTTCAATAAACTTGTGCTTTGTTTCACAGACATTCCAAAAAACAAAACTCCATCGGCTCACAGTATATTTTCATTTGAATGAAATCATATTATTTAGCCAATTTTCTGACAATACGTAAATAGTTACATTTCTTTATAAGATTGGGTTTCTCCTCCCTAGTGTCCATTCTACTCCACTCTTTTAATCTTGGGTAATGTCGGCCTGCAGATTTGGCTGTAAATCCACGCTAAATTTGAGCAAAGTTAAAAAGAAGAATTGCAAAACACCATATGACATTGACACCACTGAGGAAGCAGGAGGCAAAGAAGACTAAGGATGATATACAAAAGAAGTTCGTAAGTGCATAAGCATGTTAATATGTTTAAACTGTTCTCTGATTCCGACATAGAAGATATGAAGATTAGGTAAGTGCAAAATATTCTCCAGAAACTGTTTACATGTCTATTTACAACCCTAGCAATTGGTTTGCTGTTTTACCTTATTTGCAAGTGATATGAATATTAATGCTCTCATGCTCCTGTCAGATTCTGATGTTCACATAGCCTTACGCACACACATGCAAAAAAATAATACTTCATTGTTTTAACAAATTGATCATATGCCTTGTCAAATGATAATTGTTTCAAATTAAGTGTTGTAGAAAGTCACATTAACTAGGAGCAAATGAGCTCTGTTAGCAATCTGATAACATAGCTTGCTTCTAATAAGAAGTTCAGATTTTAGCCCTGATTTTCACCTGCCAACAGGTTGTGAAATCACAGACAAATGCCCAGAATTGGAAGCAAAACAGTGCTTGTAGTCATGCTGTGTGTATCCTCCTGTCGCTGATCCATTGTGCAGTGTGAATACAGCAGCAACCCCATGTCTTGCAGTGTGAAAATGAATAGACAACTTCATCAAATCATGCAGTGCGAACAACTGAAGTTGTGTGTTGTTGAAATACAGGCTCAAACTATAATTCTGGGAATAATATATTTATTTAAAAAGCTGAACGAATTTATAACCACTCTTTCCTATATTTAACATTCTGACAAGCTGTAATGAGATTCTATGATTCGATTTCACGAGTTACTTATTAATACCTCAGAGTTGCTGAAGAGAAAACTGTGGTGTATTATAGTATAATATTGATGTAGAAAGGATGATTTGGTAATACTGGGTGATTTACTTATATTACTATGGTTGTTGTGTTACCGTATCAACTGTGCAATTACCACAACAGATTAATTCAAGCATTTTGCTTGTTTTAAAGGGCACCTATGGTAAAAAATCTACTTTCCAAGCTGTTTGGACAGACATTTGTGCATGTATGGTGTATAGACTGTCAAATTGGGGTGATATAAGCACACCCAGTGCTTTTTTTTCAATTTAACAACATAAAAAACGGTGGAACAATTGGAGCTGTTTTCAAATCGACCGCTACCTGACGTAGGAGAGCGGTCCCCCCGCCCACCAATATTGATTGACAGGCGTGTCATCATATCCTCAGTTTGTTAATTTACGTCAATTCAGCGTAAGACGAAGCAATATCACTAAAGGAACACCCTAGCTCTATTTTTAGATGCAAGGCTCCTTGGGCTCAACACAAGAGCAATATTCTCCACATTATCGCTCTAATCAGAATTATTGGTTGTATCTTTAGGTAGGTTTGCAAACATGTGTAGTTCTCATTGAGTGTACCTTATACTTCAGCCGTTTGCATTTCTCGCGATCCCAGAAGCTCCCTGTGATCTTAACTAGCATGCATTTTAGAATTCTAATCATAGGTTTCTATCAGGGTACACTCAAGTCGACGGCTGGGTGCCGCGGACCACTGCAGAAACCTATGTTTAGAATTCAAAAATGCGTGGCGCAACGATTCGGGACACTTCATGCTTCTGGTCCGCCACAGAGAGTGTCTGGTGTGCCGTGTCGCGGCTTCGAGCGGTGCATCCGGTGCCTCAGTCAAAGTTAATTCAGTGTGCATGGTTATTAGTTTCTGTGTACAAGCTCGGCACTTGAAACTAGCACACAGTTGGCTGTAAAACTGTACAAAGACACAAATGATTTTGTACTCTCTGCTTGGTCTGTGTCAGAGTCGTACATGTACGACTGAATGGTGATCCTCTCTCTCCTTCTCCGTCTGCCTGTCAGACTCTGTTGCAAACGCAGAGCGGGTGAGCTCATGGCCCCGCCCCCTTGTTACGTTGGCGGGAAGCCGAAACTAATTTACATGTGAAGCAACACACCCATAAATCAGCGAACTGTGGACACGCCCCCAACATGACACTTTTTAACACATTATAACAAAAAAATCTGAATTGTGTTTTGAACTGAACCTAAACTGGCACACTCAGAAGAACCATAATATTAATCTTAAATCATAAAAAAGAGGTAAACTATGTTCCCTTTAAGGAAAAAACTTTTTGCTTTACTATATAAAATGGCTCTTGATTTGGGAAATTTTTAGATATTTGAGCATGTAGTATGGTTCAAATGCATCATAGTATTTACTATAAATTACAATAGCATTTTGTCATGTGGGTACATAGGAAATATGTTAAACCACCTCAAACTTAAAACATATTTCCTTATGTTTATGATTGTCATCCCACTATGAAACATTGTAGCCAGCCAAATGTAAGGCATGGATGTTAATGATACAAAGCGTTATGTAGTGGTCAGTGTTATGCTCTGACTCATATTTTTCTGTGATCTTTTGTTTAAATAAGATTTATAGAAAACAAAAAATTGCTATTTTCCCATCCATACATGCAAATTAACTTTATTTGGAAAACTGGAATAATCACATAAAAGATGTGCGAATAAAGCAGCATTTCCATCCAAAATTGACACTTTCTGATTAACTGGCACCAAATATCAACAGTAAAAACAGAATTTGCTGCAGTAGGAGAAACTGCGTCAATCTACTCCTTATTAATAAATGACTTGTGCCTCAGAAGACAATGCTGACACGCAATGAACGTGTGATGGCATTTGAAGGCGTGAGACGCGGAGCACAGATGCGCTTGAAAGTTCTGAGATGATAATATAATAACATGGTTAAGGCGTTTTAGAATGACCAAAACAACATTTCAGATGTTTTACAATGTGCTCAGCCTGCTGGTTTGTCTATTCATACAAATTTTTATCATCACATGATCTCTTAAAACAAAAAACCATATCCTTTTTTAATGCGCATACTGGTATTTGTTTGGTAAAAGTGTTTGCATCTCATTTTATGCACATCTTTTCTCATTGAATAAAAAGTTTATCCTACTCAATTATGCGCATATGTTTTTTTATGCTCATTTTCAAGATTTATGTGCATCATGGCCTTTCCATCAAACGATTTTTATGCGCATATCCAAAAGACGCATAAAAATAGGTGGAAGGAAACATAATTACTGATGTTTGAGGCTTATGGTATATTATTTCCATGTGCTCAACTCTTATTATTCAACTATTTCTAACTATTTTATTTCACCAATTACAGGAGAAAACCCTTCATCCATATAATAACTAGATTATATCATATTCCCACACAGATGCTGAAAAGTCAGTAGACTAAACATCCAGACAGACATTTGAACATTTGTACAAAAAACCTAGTAAATTACTTCCACAAGTGTAGGGTCAGAAATATTCTAAAGAACAATCGACAGGAAAATGACAAAAGAATGTATTTTGGTCCTATGATGGCCTCTGTGCCAACTTGCACAGTCAGGAATTGACTAACAATAGCTACTATGTAGTCTTTAGTCTTGGCCTAGTATAAAGGTACAGGTGACAGCAGTCAGTCAACAAGCAGAATTGGCTTCAGAGTCTCCTTTGTGGAACCGCAAGGATCATCTAGCGCAACCATGATGGGCAAGGTAAACATCATTCCTGCTGAGATTTACATACGGTTAAACTACACTTATTTGACTTTGAATGTTTTAATTTAAACAACTAAAACAACAACTTTGAATTTTCAGGTCGTCTTCTATGAGGACAGGAATTTCCAGGGTCGCTCTTATGAGTGTATGGGCGACTGTGGTGACTTCTCCTCCTACATGAGCCGTTGTCACTCTTGTAGAGTGGAGAGTGGCTGCTGGATGATGTATGACCAAACCAACTACATGGGAAGTGGATATTTCTTCAGGAGGGGAGAGTATGCTGATTACATGTCTATGTTTGGAATGAACAACTGCATCAGGTCTTGCCGTATGATCCCCATGGTAAGATTTATTTAATTATTTAATGCATTTATTTGCTTATTTGGTTTAGACAAAAATATGACACTAAATTGACTTCTCTTTAACTACAGTACAGGGGATCCTACAGAATGAGGATCTACGAGAGGGACAACTTCATGGGTCAGATGTATGAGATGATGGATGACTGTGACAGCATCCAGGACCGTTACCGCATGTCTCACTGCCAGTCCTGCCATGTGATGGACGGCCACTGGCTCTTTTATGACCAGCCCCACTACAGAGGCAGGATGTGGCACTTCGGGCCTGGACAGTACAGGAACTTCAGCAATTATGGTGGCATGAGGTTCATGAGCATGAGGCGTATCATGGACTCTTGGTACTAGTGTCCCTGATGTACTAGTAATGTTTAAATAAAATAAATTGTCACCAACTTTGTGCTTTGACATTGAATACCACATACATTTTCCTGACTAATGCATACAGAAATACACCTGAACTAAAAAAGCTCACTCACTGTCATTTGGCTTATTCCCTGCTTTACCAGGAGTCACTACATTTGGATGAACCACTAATTACTCTAGCATAACTTTTACCTGTGGACGCCATTCCTGTCACAAACCAGCACTGAGAGTACAACCCACAGTGCTGGGAAACATCCACATAATTAAAATACATTTAATTTAACTTGATTTATCATAATTTTCTCCGAACAACTGAGTGCAGTTTCAGTAGATTGACAGCAAAGTAGTAACAGTGGCTACTATCGTCCATTACTAATATTTGTTACTTGATTACATCATTAATCAAAGATGGCAGACAATAGCTATGTTTCCTACCAAAAATGCGAAATAACTTTATACGCAAAACAGTTTTATTGCTTAAAAGTCGTGCGAATAAAGCAGCGTTTCCATCCAACGAGTCAAAGCGAACAACATCATCACTTCCTGATTATCTGGCACCAAATATCAGCAGTAAAAATGTCATTTGCTGTGAAAAGAGAAGAGAATAACTGGCTTAATTGTAAGAATAATTGTAACTTAATCTATGCTGTTTTATTTTAGATGTTAATATACTATATCTGCAGTGATTCAACATGAAGCAGAATATGGATGAAATTATAAGTTGTTATAATCAGTGTTTTCTAATACAATAAGTGTTTTCCAAAATTGGCCCATATTGCTAATATGTTTTCGCATTTATGAAATTACAGTTACTGTTCCTTTAATAAGCTTTATTGTTATTACAATACAATTAGAACTGATATAAATAGTATAACATTTCAGTTAAAAGGAAGCACAACATTCCATATTTTCAGATGTGACTATGTCTCATTTTATACCTTTATTACATGGTGTCCACGTCTGTGGACAGTTAAATTCATTCATTCATTCATTTTCTTTTCGGCTTAGTCCTTTTATTAATCTGTGCCTTTATCTATCCAGCATGTTTTGCACAGTGGTTGCCCTTCTAGCTGCAACCCAACACTGGGAAACACCCATACACTTCCATTCACACACATACACTACGGACAATTTAGCTTACCCAATTCACCTGTATCGCATGTCTTTGGACTTGTGTGTGAAACCGGAGCACCCGGAAGAAACTCACACAAACGCATATTTACATATCTGTATTATAAGAATGGGATTGAACTCAACAATTCATAAAACAAATACCATGCAACAAAACAAAACTTTTCTAATCTGAGATCTATAAAAAAATGTCATTTGTTCAGCTCTCCCAATCACTCATCCTGAGTACCCCTATTTCCCCTCTACTTCCCCTTACTCAACAAACTGAAAACCCATGCTGATATCCATGGTATATTTCATTTGTACTTATATATGTATATATATGTATATACATGGTATATTTCATACAGTATTTTTCCTTTTATGTCTGAAAAAGTGCTAAATTTTCTTTTGGATACTGGGATTTCTTGGTCAGGTATGCATCTCAAAATCTTATGATATCTTATGATATGAGTTCATATTTAGCTTATGAATCATTATAAATCGAATTTCGAATGCTGTCTCAGGAGAGAGCCCTGAGTTTTTAAGATCCTTGAGCCCAGGGCTCCCTCCTGTTTGCAGGGCAAGAGAGTAGTTTGAGTTCAGGTACTATAGGTCTCCAGAACTCCCCCTTATTTAGGGCTAATGACAAATTAGGAATTGCTATGTAGAGATTTACTGCTGGTTAAGAGCTCGACTATAGTGCCAACTTAGATAGACAAAGACAAAGGCGAAGACAACTGAAGTAAGAAACTCATTTTTAGTAATAGTGACTTAGGAATCATTTGATTAGTAAATCATACGTTAGATAATGCGGGACCAGCAATGATCATCATAAGCACGTGCTCCTCTCGAAATTAATTTATAAATAAATACATAAATAAATCTCACTTCTGAATCAGCTTATGTTTTAATTAAGTAATTGGCATTATGCATTCTTACGTGACAATTTAATCATTATACATGATTTAGTTTGGATTCAGCTGCACGGTGGCTAAGTGATTAGCACAGTTGCCTCACAGCAAGAAGGTTGCTGGTTTGAGTCCCGGCTGAACCAGAAGGCATTTCTGTGTGCAGTTTGCATGTTCTCCCTGTGTCTGTATGGGTTTCTCCCAAGTTCTCTGATTTCCCTTATAGTCCAAAGACATGTAATTTAGGTTAATTGGATGAATTAATTTGGATGAATGGGAGAGTGTGTTTCCCAGCACTAAAGTTTGTATTCTGAGTGCTGGGTTGTGGCAGAAAGGGCATCCGCTGGTAAAACATATGCCAGAGTAATTGGCAGTTCATTCCACTCTGGTGACCCCTGATAAAGCAGGGACTACACCGAAGGAAAGTTATTGAGTGAGTAAGAATTTTGAATTCTTCTGAAATTATTTACATCTAGTAGATCAATTATTCTGCCATTACAACAAGTCAGATTGGAGTCAGATTGAAATGAAACAAAAATATTATCAAATTATTAACCATGAAGTTAATTTTACAGAAGCATAAAAATAAATTTCAGCACGAGAATTTAGCATTTACCCACACCATTGGATACTATTGTTAGGCCAATGGGTGGCACTTTATTGTACAATATTGGATTGGTTTGTGCTCTGACATGCACTGTTAACTGTTGGACCTTATATAGACAGGTGAATGTCTTTCTAACCATGTCCAATCCACTGAATTGATCACAGGTGGGCTCCAATGAAGTTGTTTAATCCAGTTTAAGGATTATCAGGGGAAACTGGATGCACCTTAGCTCAATTTTCAGTGCCATGGCAAGGGCCATGAATACCTATGTACATGTGCTTTTACATTTTGAAAAAATTTCAAATATTTCCAACAAACTTCTTTCATATTTTCATTATGATGTATTATTTGTAAAATTGTGAAAATAATTAACTGAATCCATTTTGGAACAAGGAATTTTGGAACATAATAAATAATGGAAAATTTGAATAGCTGTAAATGAAGAGTTTAGATGCAAAACCCTCTAAATCCATTAGATCTCTTTTCTTGTAAATGAGCATTTTCTATCAGCCTCTGATTAGGTTCAGAAGTTTCATTTGATATGTAATGACAAGGTTATTAGCTAGTAAATAAAATACCCTTTTTTCATGTCACTATAGACAATTCTCAGTTTTTTAACAAGGTAAATTTTCTTTTGCGTCTAAACCAGCTAAATCCACCAGTGATTTTTATGCAAAACCCTATTGTCCACCTATTGAGACAAGACAGTGTAATGAGTTGAAAAACCACTAAAGATGCAATTAGAGATTATTTTATCAAACATAAAACACTTTACACAGACCACCTGAAGTTAAAAATACATCAGTCAAGTAAGTGGCGGTTCATTCCACTGTGGTAACTCCTGATAAACCAGGGACTAAGCAGAAGGAAAATGAATGAATGAAATCTGTCAAGTGCATTAATCAATGTTAATCAATGTCAATTAATCAATGTCTATTAATCAATGTCAATTTTAACATTAAAATTGACATTAAATAAATTCTAACAATCTCTTGTCATTTCTGATATTTGGGATTTGAATTTAATGTAAGTAGAGCAATGTAAACAAGAATCAGAAAGAGCTTTAGAAAGAGCTTTATTGCCAGGTATGTTCACACATACGAGGAATTTGTTTTCGTGACAGAGCTTCTACAGTGCAACAGGATAACAGAGACAGGACAAAAACAGATAATAAATATATTTTAAAAAAAATAGAAGTAAGTAGTGAGTGCAAATATACAGATTGACAAGTGTATGTACGTGTTTATTACTATATACAACGTTATATGTGCAGCTGTTATGTAAAAATTGGCATGTAAGTGTGTGGTTAAATAAGTGTATATGTGTATAAAAGTGTATGGCAAGTAGTGATGTTGGTTCCACAATTATTATCATCAAGTGTTCATGAGATGGATTGCCTGAGGGAAGAAACTGTTTCTGTGTCGGGCTGTTCTGGTGTGCAGTGCTCTGTAGCGTGTTAGAGCTTGTTAGATTCAAATAATGTAGTGTAAAAACATTGTGCAACATCAATATCTGTGCATTGTCCATTACTAATAACAATTATTTAATTTATTAAAGTAATATAAGTAAAGTATAGTATTATACATTATATTTATCTTTTAAAACATAGCTTGCATTAGCAAATAAACCACAAGGTAGGCCTACTGTGCAAAAAAGAGTATGTCTCTCAGAATCTGTCATTTAATCATCCTCACTATACTCAAGGTCTTGGTCTTTTTTTCATCTCTTGTTTATCCTGTTAGCACCCATGCAGATTAAAAGAACAGCATCTTAACTTTGTCTTTCGTGAAATGAAGTTGCTGTTGAATATATTGTAAATCGGACTCATTCAAGGTTGTGCAAACAAACGTTATGAATGCATGCTACACTTCCGACTGTACAGTGTGTTTACTATTTCTCAATATGCACAGTGAGGCGTACAGTTTTGAGGTAAGGGACATTTTCATTTGCCATTCACTGACAGTTGGACAGGCTCGTGCAGCTCATCAAACTCCGAAATCAAAAGCAGAATAAACCATAAAAAAAATCTCCCCATAAAAGCCAGCGTATCAGCACACAGTTACATTGAAAACATATGATTCGATTTGTGCCGTCATATTAGCTCTCGGGATATAGCGGCTTTTGCTGTCAAAGGAAAGTGGCGTTTAGTGGCTTTTTTAAACAAACTGTTATTTCTGAATGCTCTGATTCCGTGATTTAGATGATTTGAAACAAAACTATTTGTTGAACATGTAGTACGTGCCTAAAGCATTCACTCAAAGTCATTATCTCATTTTTGGTGGAAATGGTGATTAGCGGCTTTTGCATCTGAACTCTTCAAATACTTTCTGGATGCACTAAATAGTTGGGATAAATATGATTTTTAAAAATGACTTCAGATAACAATACAGAGGATACACAATATAATAACAGTATGTATTGCTGGTAATACCTTTACTAAAATTTTTCAAATATTTAATGCACTTTGAAAAATAACTTTAAATGAAGTCTTTAAATGTAGTCCCATTAAATATTAAACAAAAATAAAGGAACAATGGGGTATATGCACACAGACTTTTAAATTCAGTCAGCCAGCCCAAGTGCTGCCGATGAACTGTCACAGAATTACAAAATCGCCATGTTTAAGATTTTTTTAAAAATCAGTGATCTTCACAGCCTGATTGAACTACAAAATAAAGTGGGTCTCAGACTGGACAAGAAACACCGCATTAAATTCCATTACCTCAGTATTTTTAATGGAGTTTCTGGGCTGGACTGCTGCTACTGACGGTGCTAGCATCTACACAGTTTTTCATCTCATTTTATGCTTGAACTAAATGAACGCTTAAGTCTACCATCATCCATGCTATAAAAGGAACCTTACGAAACTGAAAATATTTGCATAAACCTTTCACTATAAGTTTATTGTTGGCTAAAAACACTATCTGTGCATATAGTCCATTTACAGCTATGAGGTAAAGCACATCTTATCTCAAGCTTCTATGGCTAAACATAAGTTTTGAGTTGGTAAAACATGATTTAGCAATTTATAGCAGACTAATGCTGTGATTAATAAAGTTATGAGAAAGAGATTATTTATGATTGAATTACAGAAGTTTATATTGGTGGCTGAGAGAGCTCAAACTCCCTGCAAGTTAAGAAAACAAATACAAATAAAAAAAACACTAACAGATTGAGAAAACATTTTGACATGCACACAAAAATTCTCACAACACATGCAAGTACAGAAACGTGCTGCAGGTTAAGAAAACACATACATATCGACACATGCATTCGGGTGCTCACGGTGACCCGAGTTCGATTCCCGCCTCGAGGCCCTATGCCAATCTTTCTCCTCTCTCTGCTCCCAACACTTTTCTGTCAATCTCTACTGTCCGGTCCATTAATATATATATAGACCTTATAACTGGGTTTGTCACTTTTTGGGGGTCTCCTGACACATTTACATTGTGTTTCTGTATGTGCACATGTTGTGAGAATGCTGTCAAACTAAAGACATTTTATCAGTTTTTTTAGTGCTGTTTATATGCGTGTGGGCGATGCAGTGGCGCAGTAGGTAGTGCTGTCGCCTCACAGCAAGAAGGTCGCTGGTTCGAGCCTCGGCTGGGTCAGTTGGCATTTCTGTGTGGAGTTTGCATGTTCTCCCTGCGTTTGCGTGGGTTTCCTCCGGGTGCTCCGGTTTCCCCCACAGTCCAAAAACATGCGATACAGGTTAATTGGGTAGGCTAAATTGTCTGTAGTGTATGTGTGTGTGAATAAGTGTATATGGATGTTTCCCAGTGATGGTGGTTCATTCGCTGTGGCGACCCCAGATTAATAAAGGGACTAAGCCGAAAAAGAAAATGAATGAATGAATATATGCGTGTGTTTTCATGTGTGCCCATGTTTTTAATTGATTAAGATGTCTTTTATATTTGTTAATGTTTTCTATGGATTTCTATGGATTTTCCTTAACTTACAGCATGTTTAAGCTCTTTATTCACTAATTGTGAATCTAAAATTTAAGTATAAGGAAAGTGCCATTTGTTACAGAGACTTGAGCCTCTGATAGGAAACTAAGTTGTAGTAAGAGTGAAACTATTTGCACTATACTTTACTGGTCAGAAATGCTTTACTGATAAAAATATGCTGAATAAAACTGACAACACGTCTGTATGTTTCCATTTTGTGTGTGTGTGTGTGTTTGTATGGGAGAAAGCGGGAGAGTGAGAGTAGTTTTCAGTAGTTGATAAAACTTAAATTTGTGGCAAAACATGAAAATAGGCTGCCATTTCTATCCATTTACATTTATTTGCTAAACTGATGTTTAAAACAAACCTTTGAAGTAACAGATATCAGTGATATGGCTCTGTGATATGGAACTGTATAATGTGGGACTTGCCTGAAGCTACTTTAGCTCTTAATTTTTCTAAAAATTACTGTACACCTGAGAATGTTCATCAACCACTCAGAATTAAGCATTCAACAGTCCTGTAGTATAAATACATAATAAGCCTTTGTTGTGTTAAACTTGCAAAGTCAGGAACTGACAGACAATAGACATAGTGTACTCTTTAGTCTTGGCCTTATATAAAAGCACAGGTAGCAGTCAGTCAACAAGCAGAATCAGCTTCAGCTTCTCCCCTGTGGAACCACTGAACAACAACCAACGCAACCATGATGGGCAAGGTAAACTCCAGCTAACATTTACATTCAGTGAAATACTCATTTTTAATCGCATTCATATAAATATAATCCAATAAATGCTAACTATGAATTTTTAGGTCATCTTCTACGAGGACAGGAACTTCCAGGGTCGCTCTTATGAGTGTATGGGAGACTGTGGTGACTTCTCCTCCTACATGAGCCGTTGTCACTCTTGCAGAGTGGAGAGTGGCTGCTGGATGATGTACGATCAGCCCAACTACATGGGAAGTGGATATTTCTTCAGGAGGGGAGAGTATGCTGATTACATGTCTATGTTTGGAATGAACAACTGCATCAGGTCCTGCCGTATGATCCCCATGGTGAGTTCCATCAATATATTGCATTGAATTAATATAGAAGCTAGAGATAAAAGTCTTTCAAAAATATACTGTTGGTTTTGATTTATTTAGAAACTTTTGCACTTGAGTTGGGCCAGACAAAACACAATTAATTACTTTTTTCCCACTACAGTACAGGGGATCCTACAGAATGAGGATCTACGAGAGGGAGAACTTTGGAGGTCAGATGTACGAGATGATGGATGACTGTGAAAACATCATGGACCGTTACCGCATGTCTCACTGCCAGTCCTGCCATGTGATGGACGGCCACTGGCTTATGTATGAGCAGGCCAACTACAGAGGCAGGATGTGGTACTTCGGACCTGGAGAGTACAGGAACTTCAGCAACTTTGGTGGCATGAGGTTCATGAGCATGAGGCGTATCATGCACTCCTGGTACTAGTTTTCCATAGTACCAATAAAATAATTTCTTAACAAAAGTAAACATTGTGTCTTGATAATTAGTATTCCACAAAAACACAACGTCTTTGTTGTATTTACTACAAAGTCTTCATTACATTCATTTTGCATCACTATCTGCAGTACTAACTGTCCTAGTCAATAAAATGTATTCACCAGCACAATTTTTTCTCATACACATGTACTTTCACTATCACTATGAGAAATCATTTAATGGTATTTTCTATCATCTCCTAACTTTATACTCACTTCCAAACACAACCCTCAAAGATAACTGTCTGCATTTACAATTTTTATAACACTTTTATTACATTTTTAGCTTTCTGAACTATTGCTAGGTCTGATTTCATCAAAGCGAGTGACAAACATTTAAAGTCTTTCATTAATTAATTCAGTATTATTCACACTTATATACACTGTATACAACACAGGCTCGTTGTGAAATCGTACCCCATATACATTTCTTGAGAGCACGAATTATGTAGCAAGAGCTATGTATGGCTGCATTTTGTCTTTAAAATGAACTATACAAAGCGTCATGATACCGCAGATGGCTTTTCTCCTGTTACCAGAGAGGAGTTGACCACAATGATGGGGTTGGAGTCCAGCGAAGAACAGTTCCAGAAAACAGGTAAAATAAAAACAAAATGCAAAAAATAAAATAAAGAAGTAAATAACAGGGTGAGAACGTGGTAAGATCTGAAAATATGGTAAAAATCAGGCAGGCTTTTCTTTTTCTGGATTGCTTTTGAAAACACTGTCGGTTGGGTTAAAGAAAAAGGGTGATCGGGTCAAGCGGTGCTTTTGAAAACTCTTGCGGTTGAGTTTAGGAAAGGGAGTCGGTGGGGGATTGGTTGGTCGGTCACTCCAACACAATCTCATGGCAATTCGGAACTTTTTGATTTAGTGGCTAATTAGTACAATCTAATTCGTACAATTTAGTACGATTTGCTCATCCCCCAATGACGGTTGGGTTTAGGGGTGGGGTTAGGTGCCACACCTCCTTTTTCATCAGCTGCCTCAGAACATCAGGCACAAATGACACTTGTGAGAGAAATTTGAGATTTAAAAAAAGTGTACACAGCAGCCTCTGGTGAATTCACAAAACAAAACTGCAAAAAAAAGTACCACCTGGGACAGATTTCACACTGTCCAGAAATGTATGAAAGGTATGTACCAATAATGAGCCTGGGTTGACTATATGTATCTGAATAGCCTTGTCTATTGTATGATGTATTAAAAAATGAACATTGAACTTAAATATACAACACTTACACAAATGCACTTCCATAAAGTGCATTCAAACAGTGAATGGGCCAAGCATTTCAGGCCTAGGGCTTCAGTGGCATAAACCATAAACTGATATCATCATATTGATGTCACAGCTATAAAAAACACAAATGTTACACAGAAATGCCGTCTAGGGCATTACATCACAGACAGATACCTGATGTAGTGAAAATGAATGCTATCACTACAATTAAATTACAAATCAATAAAACTCCCACCATGGCACAACACACATCATCATAGCTGAAGCATTTATCTAACATCATGACAAAATAATATTCCACTCAAACATCTTTATTTCTTACAGATAACATTGGTATAAACAAATAAGGAGATTACATGTGTTTTAAAAGTGAGCAAACAATTTAACATGACTTTTACTGCAGAGCATTTTGTCTTCTCAGGTCTTCTCACATCTCACATCATGAGTTTTAACTTATCCTATGAGTCTCATCCTCACACCAAGTCTCCTCGCCAATCTGCCCCTGCCATCTGTGTGACCAGAGGAAAAGACCAGTTAATACAGCTTAACTCAATGTTTGAGATGTTCTTATAGAAACATAAATGTGGCTTTATATATTGCAAATATTATCATAACACAATGTACGTAGACAGTCATTTAAAAAGTCAAAAATTAAAATCTACCTACCTACTAAAGTGTTTTTTCCATCTTTATGATGTGTCTTTCGCAATGCTGTTGCTGAGGTGTGGGGATGTTTTCAACAGTCATTTAGTCATACTAAATTCATTTACTACTGCTTTTAGATTTAAAGCAAATATTTTTCCAGAATGCACTCATAATCTACAGTAATAATACTGTGAAAGTAAGAGTTTTGCATAAAATAAAACTCCCCTGGAGTCTGCATGTGTGCCTGTTGTGCCAATCAGTCATTTGTGTGTGGATTGTGTGCCCTTCAACCCAAAACAAAATGCTTGGAGGTTGCTGCTTCACAATCACTGGCTTAAAGACGACGGAAGCTATTCATTCATTCATTTTCTTTAAGGCTTAGTCCCTCTATTAATCTGGGGTCACCACAGCGGAATGAACCGCCAACTTATCCAGCACATGTTTTACTCAACGGATGCCCTTCCAGCTACAACCCATCTCTGGGAAACATCCATATACACTTATTCACACTCATACACTCAAGACAATTTAGCCTACCCAATTCACCTGTACCGCATGTCTTTGGACTGTGGGGGAATCCGGATCACCCGGAGGAAACCCACACAAACACAGGGAGAACATGCAAACTCCACACAGAAACGCGAACTGACCCAGCTGAGGCTTAAACCAGTGACCTTCTTGCTGTGAGGCGACAGCACTACCTACTGCGCCACTGCGTCACCCAGGCGAAGGCTATAAATTTGTTTATTAAGTGGACGTCAAATCTCTTAGGGTTCTTGTGTATGTACACAGAACAGATGTTATAGTAGGAGAGAGTCTGAGCTTTTTGGTCTCATAAAACAAACAAGTTGTTAAGTCAATGTCTTTCCCTGTATTTTATCAACCACAATGTAGACTTTTTTTACACCTCTTATGTTGTTCCTATTTTAATCAAAGTTTTAAATGTATTACCACTGACATTAACAAATGAGGTAAATAAGAAATCTTTGAGGGAGTCATTCATATCAAGTCACTTAATTAATGATGGAATGAGCTGTTTTGAACAAATCTTAACGAATAATTGGATGACAAAGACATTGCATCCCACCATTTTTTTTGTTTTATTTTAATATAGCCTGTCTTTTTTTGTGTGAAAAAGTTGATGATTAAAATAAATATAAATTTAAGACAAAATATGACATCTAAGATGTGAATCAACTCAAAACACTGAAAACTTAAATATGTTTGATTAACCAATAGAATTGTAATCTAATTAAATAAATGAATTTGGTTCACTGTAGCTTGAACATTTATTAGGCAAGGCAAGTTTATTTATATAGCACATTTCATACACAGTGGCAATTCAAAGTGCTTTACATAAACAGGAATAAACAAAAACAAGCATTAAAAAACAAATAATAAAAAAGATTAAACAGATAAAAACAGATTAAATGTGTTAAAACAGGTTATAAAAGAATGAAAAAGAAAAGAAAGACACAATAGTGCGATCTGTCAGACGTAGCACAGTGCTCATTCAGTAAAGGCACAGCTAAACTGATGTGTTTTCAGTCTTGATTTGAATGTGCCCAATGTTGGAGCACATCTGATCATTTCTGGAAGCTGATTCCAGCAGTGAGGGGCGTAGTAGCTGAAAGCCGATTCACCCTGCTTAGACTGAACTCTTGGAATTTCTAGTTTTATAAGATCCTAAAGATCTGAGTGATCTATTGGGTTTGTATTCAGTGAGCATATCTGTAATGTATTGAGGTCCTGGGCCATTTAGTGATTTATAGACAAGTAATAATGTAGCGCGTACTCAGTGGTGCTCGATTTGCTACTAGTTTAGCACTTTGAAATCGCCTGGACCAACAATCAGAAGGAAAAGGATTCGACTCAAGAGCAAAAAAAAAGGTAAGTAGAATATGTATAAGTATACTTTCACTATTAAACAATTTAAAAGAGAATAAACCAGTCACTGAAATTTTGATAAATTGTCTGTAATAATAAACTCACTCAGATACTTAAAATTTGCAGTAAGTGCAGAAATAACAAAATATAATTTCACAAGTAATTTGAATAATAAGACCACAAAATAAAGATGTCAAAAGTTAAATGCACAGTTCAGAAAATTAAATAGGAAACAGTTTAATTCAAACATCAAAGTCCAGTGTTCCGTTAGGGCTCAGATACTAAAAGTCTGGGCTCTTAACGTTCAGTTCAGTTCGCCAAAAAAATTGAAAAAAAAATATAGCAATGTTCCTCAACGATGAAAAGTTTAATCCAAAAATTGGGGGAAAAAAATATATATAATCCACAAAAATCCAGGAAGCAAAAGTAAAAAAAATATATAAATCAAATGGTTCGATCCTACCAGATTTGATGACTGATCCCTTTGTGTCTCACCAGTCACAAATTGATGGGGTGGCTCACCAGTCCAAACCGGACAGAATGCTCAGGATGGACAGTTCTCAATCACGTCTCTTCAAAGTGGAAAAGAAACAAACAAAAAAAACAAAAAACCCGGCCTTGAAACAACAAAGCCGAATAAAACATTATTTTCAGTTGTCCGAATAAATCATCTTAAACCTAAATTGAATTGTGTGTCTAAATTATTAACACACACACACAGACACAGAACACATATGCTAAGTCACCATGTGCTCGTGTAATACATTGTGGTCTATGTACATAGTTAGCAAAGCTAGCATCCATCTAATACACATTTCACTGGATAAATCATTTTCAACCATAAAACTTTTCAACTAGAACACATCACAAACCTTTAATAATTATATACACACATTTCACACTCATTGCTTCACATTTCACAGTTAGAGCTTTTAAACTTTTAAGTAACTTATGTTCTGAATGTTTTTAATCACAATTCACAGTATATGAACTCAAAATAATAATATACATATCTTGTAAAGAATCAGAACTTACCAAGAAGAAATGTAGATGATAATGAAAGAAGGGAAAAAAAAGGAATAGCAGCAGAGGGAATAGATGTTAAAGTATAATAGATTTGTCAGGTCTCCTCTCACTTTTGTCAGTTGCTAGGTCTCAAACTGTCAAGCATTACTGATAGTTTCTCACAGTATCAAATAAATATGAAGTTATTTGTTAATAATCGCTGGAATATTAAGCCGTGTACATCTATTAAGCTCGCGCTCTCTCGTTCAAATTCAATCGCGTTCTCTCGCACTCTGTCTGGCTGTGCGCGCACTCAACAGGGGCGGAGCTAACTTCCGGTTAACTCCGACTTCAGGTTAAAAGTCTCTCAGGAGTTTTATTCTTTTTCTTCCTATCTTTTACTTGCATAGCAATCAATCTTTAAATTTCTATTTCTTCTTAAGTATTATTGTAAAAATCATTAGATAAATAAATTAAGCAGTCATGTAAGCTAGATTATTGATCTGGGTTACAATAATACTTTAAATCTATTCTGAATGTAACTGGGAGCCAGTGTAAAGACCTGAGGACAGGTGTGATGTGCTCTGATTTCCTGGTTCTAGTCACAATCCTGGCTGCAGAATTCTGGACGAGCTTTTATTACACAAACTACTGAAAAAAGCTGACCCCCCCCCCCCCCCCCCTGATTGGTTAAAGCATTGTTTCCCAACCTTATTTCTCTCTTGACCTCTACATGCTTTCACATCCCACTGCAATTTTGAAATGAACCCACTATTTATTGCGGGTTGGTAATTTAAACTAAGCAAGACTAAATTAAGAATTCACGCAATAAGGTCACATACAAAGTCAAAGTAAATGCACAAATGCATTAGTTGCAAATGTATAGAATTAACCTCAATCACGACTTCTGCACAAGTTCAAGAACAGGAAGAGTGGGTTCAGACTAGACTTGCAAAGGACAGTGTTTTTAAAAAATATTGAATTGTTTTGCCCTGCTCCTGTGCTACATTTCTGTTAGACTTGAGTAAGTAGAAATGTGACCCGGTTGATTGTAACTATGGTGATGTCAAAGCATTGTGCATCTTGTTGCTTCTGTGAGTTTATTTATTTGCCTTTTTAACTTATTTTTGCAATTATCCATTTGATAATTTTATGCCAACACCCACACCCACATTCACCTACCAAATCCTGTCCCAATTTCAACAGGTTCAGGAGTCCAGATCTCTAGTTAAGATGAGCAGTCCAAAACACCTGCTGACAGCCGTATGCAGCAGCAAAAAAATAAAAAAGGGTTATTAAACCAATCGGCAAAATCGAATAGTAAACACATGGTAATATTGTATTATTTGTTGCTTGTTATTTGTTATATTACACATTTTTACATTTATTAAGTTGGTTTTATTAATAACAACTGGCAGACCTCCTGCAATACCATTATTTAATGCTACAGATGCTTTTAGTAATGATTCTGAATGCCTCCAGGCATATCTCTTAATGCTGGCTGAAATATGACTGGTTAAGAGCTCTAAATAAACATACACTACTAGAAACAGCACAACCAAGAAAAATGCTATGAAATGAAGTGAAAAGACTATTTGAAATAAATACATGAAATTTCATGGAAAAATATATTCAAAATATACATGTATCAGCATAGAACCAGCATAGAAGTCCCGGCGGCCCTGACAACCCCCACTGGTTCAAGGAAATTTCTAGATGTCCACGTGTGAGACAGAAACACTGCATAAATTTTAAATATCTGAACATTCTAAAACAAATACAATATTAAATAAAGGAGGCAAGTTCCACATAATGTTAAATAAAGCACATTTAGGTCTAGAAAAGCATAGTATTTATAAAATTGCAAAATGTCCATGTTTGGCTAGTTGACATTTTTTACACAAAGGTTTTATATATATATATATATATATATATATATATATATATATATATATATATATATATATATATATATATATATATATATATATATATATATATATTTAAATACAAATATCAAGTTTTTCACAACTGAAGAGTCAGTAATGAGTTTTTTAAATATTACAAACAGTAGTATTAAACACATGTATACAAAGAACTATACAAATGTTTGAATTTAAACAATGGGTTCTTTTTAACAGTTTTTTTTTGTACTGAGAACTAAATACCAATCCTTAGCTAGAATGGCCTCTATGTCAACTTGCACTGTCAGGAATTGACTAACAATGGGGGCTGTGTAGTCTTTAGCCTTAGTCTTGTATAAAAGCACAGGTGACACCAGTCAGACAACAAGCAGAATCAGCTTCAGCTTCCCCTTTTGGAATCACTGAGCATCAGCCAGCGCAACCATGAAGGTAAACCTCATTCTAGGACTGTTTCCACATAGTTGAACTCCCACATTTTTTTATTTGGTTTAATTTACTTTACATCAGTAAAATATTAACTTTAAATTTTCAGGTCACCTTCTTTGAGGACAGAAACTTCCAGGGTCGCTCTTATGACTGTATGGGCGACTGTGCTGACATGCACTCCTACATGAGCCGCTGTCACTCTTGCAGAGTGGAGAGTGGCTGCTGGATGATGTATGATCAGCCCAACTACATGGGAAGTGGATATTTCTTCAGGAGGGGAGAGTATGCTGATTACATGTCCATGTTTGGAATGAGCAACTGCATCAGGTCCTGCCGTATGATCCCTATGGTGAGCCCAATGTTAAGTTTATATAAGATACAGATAAAAAATACTTTTTTGTGTATAAAAATGTCAGCTTAATAAACTTGAAAACTATGAACTCTTTCACTACAGTACAGGGGATCCTACAGAATGAGGATTTACGAGAGGGGAGAACTTTTGGAGGTCAGATGTACGAGATGATGGATGACTGTGACAACGTCATGGACCGTTACCGCATGTCTCACTGCCAGTCCTGTCATGTGATGGATGGCCACTGGCTCTTTATGACCAGCCCCACTACAGAGGCAGGATGTGGCACTTCGGGCCTGGACAGTACAGGAACTTCAGCAATTATGGTGGCATGAGATTCATGAGCATGAGGCGTATCATGGACTCTTGGTACTAATGATCTGAAAACTCAATAAAATAAATATTTTTTAAATTAAATCTCTCTCTTGAAAATGAATATCCCACTGAGATAAAAATAACTCAATAATCTATGAATGCTTGCTTAATTTATTTACTTTTTGTAATTGTTTGTACATGTTGAGAACAAACAGATACACAGTGTTTGAATTATTAGATTTTGCTTATCCTAGTACAATACCCTTAAATATCATTATTATCATCATCATCATGAAAAAGGCTTATCTCAGCAGTTTGTGCTGTAACACAGCATACTTTAGTGTGTGTTTATTTTTTCTAGCACTGGCTGTTGTGTTTACCCAACAGTTAGTTAATGAAAGAGTCAAGTTCACACATATTGAAAACAATACACCCCCCACCCCCAACAAGCAAACCCAGCAGCAATGCTGCATCAAACCAAAATAATTTTCACATATTTTCTGGACTGAATTGCTGCATTTCTTTAGTGAAAATCTTTGCTACACATTTTATGCCACATACAAAAGACAAAATAGCCGTTAGCTAAAAGCAATGTATGTTACCTACATAGTTAATGGCAGTTGCTGATGTTAACATTCACGAAAAATCGTCTTTTATATTCTTTAATTTGCTAGATCACACTGTTATTCATAAGTTTAACAATTAATTAGTGCTAGTTAATCCATTGAAAAAAAAAAATTATTTGTTATGATGATCTTCAGTCATTTGCTTCCATGTTTGGAGTGGCGGTATTTTTTGTTGACATCAACTTGAGGGCCTCCATAGCAATTGCATAGCAATTTTGTTAACAATGCTCCTCTTACCGTTAGTTTGCTATGAGGGAATGAAAAAGCCTCTGATGACATATCTATCGGCATGAACAGGGTGAGAAATAAAAGCTGGACACAAATGCCTTTTGTTATACATCAAATCAAGTGGCTTTCACAGGGGGGATCCTTAGCGAGAGTTTGAGTTAAGAGAGTCAATACACAAGATATTTGTCAGAAAGAAAGACACTGCTGGCAGTACATTTCCATGATGAGCAATGGATTGAGAAACTTCAAGTCAAGTTGGCTTTATTGTCATTTCAACAATATACAGTGCAGTACACAGTGAACCGAAACAGTGTTCCTCAGGACCAAGGTGCTACATCAAACAACATAAATTGACAACATAAAAAATCTGGTGAATGAACTATATTATCTCTACCAGCTCATGACAAATGAATGTCAATATTTATCAATATGAAGACTGGTCCATACTTTGAAAAAATGTGGACACCTCTGTTCTGGGGAAGGAGAGATTTGCAAAAAATGGCCCTTTTCAGATGGGTTCAGCATGATTAAGCTACATTGTCAAAGGTTGCCACAGGGTGGTCACCCCAGGCGTGAAGCACATGTCATAATTCAGTCAAGTCATACTTCAGTCAAAATTGTGACTCAAATATTTTCCTATTCATAATTTAGTTTACAAACCAATTTCAGATAAATCATGATCCCGTGGTCTTTCATAACTTGGCTCTGAGTGGGAGAATAAAGAAAAATGTTTGTCAGATAAATCAGTAATACTGGCATCCTTATTTCTGTCAACAACAAATTATTATCTTAAAGAAAAGGAGTAATTCCTGGTGCTACCATTCACCCGATTTGAATGTTATTACTCGATTGCATGGGCGTAATCAGTAGTTTTCAGCTGATAGATGTGGGCCAGTAGGGGACTTCTGTGAATACTGGTCAGCTCAGAAGGCTGTTATCATCCATCCACATGGTTAATCAGCTATATTAATAGAGAAGACTCCAGATCCAGATCTGTTTTCACATTACTGTGATGGTTGGGTTTAGGGTTGGGGTCGGGTAGACGTTAATAAAATACAATTAATGGGAAATTTAACAAATTATATAAATAACTCTCCTTAACTTCCGTCCGCAGCCATATGTGATCTAAAGCTGCTTAAACATGTGGATGGAAGATAACAGTTTTCTGAGCCTACTAGTAGGTGCAGAAGGCCCCTACTGGCCCATATCTACCAGCTGATAACAACTGATAAACCCCATTCAATCAAGTGATAACATTCGAATCGACTGTACCATTTCATTACAACACCCCTCACTCTAAGGTGGTACCTTGAATAAGGTCATGAAGCAGTAAATCCCAGGCAGTTCAAGAGCAAAGTAAGTTTGTACACTAAAAAGCATTGGTTCAAAGGTTATGTGCATACATAAAGTACATTTTATGTTCACAACAATGTAATAAAACTTGCTGTTTTCTTGTAAGCAACACATGGCAGAGAGGCATCTATGCTCGACCTTCAGGGCTTCATGACAGTAATATGCATGTGCACATATCTAGACTATTTAACCTGAACTGAAATAGGTAGGAAAACTCAAACTCAGATTGCCCGAAGCACAATGGTACTACAGTATATGTCAGCACAACCCGCCAAGAGGCTATCGGCATATCAGTTTCTCGAGAACGACACCCTCAAATGGAAACCATGCGTGCCAAAAATCTATATCCTGAGCTGATCCAGAACTTGAACTAGAACCTTCTATGGACAAAGGACATCGGCTAGAGACTGCAACTATGTCCATCACCTACCAGGAGCTATTGCTTTGTTTATCAGGCAGCTTATCATGGTGGTCTGTTTAATCTACCTGAATGACACTAAGCACATTCCAGACTCCAAAATCATTTGTTGACATATAAAGTGACTCAATTTAAAGATGAAAAAATATTCTCAAACCACTAAAAGTGTCATTTTAAGTCTCCATGCTTATCTAAAAGTACCATTTTAATACATTAAAATATAATAAAAGTATGATAAATGGAAATATTGTACAACCTCAAATCAGAAAAAAGGTTGGGACAGTATAGAAAACGCAAATAAAAAAGAAAGTAGTGATTTTTACATTTACATTGACTTGTACTTCATTGTAGACAATACAACAGCATATTATTTAATGTGTTCTTCATGAATTTTATTTATTGTAAACACATAATTTTGGTAATTATATGTAAAAACATAATTTTGGTTCTTGCAACACATTAAAAAAAAAGTTGGAACAGTAAAGCATTTACCATTTGTAGTGTTGCCATTTCTATTCACAACACTTAAAAGATATTAAAGGACTAAAGACACCAAGTGATGAAGTGTTTCAGGTGTAATTTTGTCCCATTCTTCCTGCAAAGGTGGGGCAACATTTTGTGCTTGAAAATGTGCAAACACATTCTCTATTTGTGAAAGAAATGCTTCATTTAGGACTGTTGTGCTACAACTGTCATTTAACCAAAAGCAGAAAATCCAGGCTTTTAAAAGCAGAAAAAAATTATGTTGATATGATTATTATGATAATGATTGGCAGAAGTGACTTATTGTTAAGTCCAATCCAGATAAATCCGAAGTACAAAGAACTACATACCAAGCTGTAGCTAGAAAGGTCTCTATGCCAACTTGCATAGTCAGGAACTGAGTAACAATAGGTACTGTGTAGTCTTTAGTCTTGGTCTTGTATAAAGGGACAGGTGACAGCAGTCAGTTAACAGTCAGAATCAGCTTCAGCTTCTCCTGTGTGAACCACTAAGGATCATCCAGTGCAAACATGAAGGTAAACCTCATTCTAGCACCCATTTCATTCAGTAAAACTCAAAAATGATTTGACATAGTTGAACTTTTCATAACAAAAACATTATATTTGATTTTTTAGGTCACCTTCTTTGAGGACAGGAACTTCCAGGGTCGCTCTTATGAGTGTATGGGCGACTGTGGTGACTTCTCCTCCTACATGAGCCGTTGTCACTCTTGCAGAGTTGACAGTGGCTGCTGGATGATGTACGATCAGCCCAACTACATGGGAAGTGGATATTTCTTCAGGAGGGGAGAGTATGCTGATTACATGTCTATGTTTGGAATGAACAACTGCATCAGGTCCTGCCGTATGATCCCTATGGTAAGCCCAATGTTAAGTTTATATAAGATACAGATTAATGCAGTTTTGAGGGTAAAGATTTCTGCTTAATAAACTTGAAAATAACAGACTTCTGTTTCACTACAGTACAGGGGATCCTACAGAATGAGGATCTACGAGAGGGATAATTTCATGGGTCAGATGTACGAGATGATGGATGACTGTGACAACATCATGGACCGTTACCGCATGTCTCACTGCCAGTCCTGCCATGTGATGGACGGCCACTGGCTGTTTTATGACCAGCCCCACTACAGAGGCAGGATGTGGCACTTCGGGCCTGGACAGTACAGGAACTTCAGCAATTATGGTGGCATGAGATTCATGAGCATGAGGCGTATCATGGACTCTTGGTACTAGAGTTTCAATAAAACAATTTCTATACATTACTAAAAATTCTGTTCTGAAAATTTGTGACGTGAGTCTTGAAATTACCACAATGATTAGGTTCCTGTTTTAGAGTTGATAATAACAATCCTCTGTGAGGACATACATATCTATGACTGGTTTCACAAGAACAAGACAAGATGAGATTTAATCACTAAATAAATAAATAAATAAGTATATACATATTAGGGGTGTAACGGTTCACAAAATCACGGTTCAGATCGATACAACACAGTGGTGTCACGGTTCGCCATGTTTTCGATACAGAAAAAAAAGAAAAAAAGCCTGAGGATTTCTCTGATAAATTTTTTTTTAATGTATTAAAACTAACATCATAAAAGTATGATTTTTTTCTTTTACTTTAAACAGTGATAGAGCTATACTTCCAGGGTTTCTGCTTAGCAGCAAATCAAACAAATCCTTCTTTATACTTCAAACCAAAAAGCTTCCTAAAAAATAAATATAATATTGTAGTAGTTAAAAAATTAAAAAAAAAAAAAATTTTGTTTTTATATGGAACTCAGTTTTAATCTATTTAAGTATTTTTTTTTTTTTTCAGAAAGATGAGTGTCCACCTTTTCTTCAGACAGCACAGATCTGCTTGATTTGACTGTCACCTGCCATTTTAGTGGATCTGAAAGCAGTAATTATCTGACTGAAATGGGCTTATGAAGGAATAATGTAACGGGGCTCTATTACATTTAACATTTTCTTAAAACCCGAAATTTCCACTACAGATTAAGATCGTTATAAATGTAAATGTACAGCTATAAATGTACAGATCGCCTCTGTGATTTGTTTAGCCCTGTTTGAATCTGTAGGAATTGCCTGAATGCTGTTCCAGTTCCAGTTACTGATTCCGTGATGTCAGTGTTGATATGCTCAAATATTACCGCTAAAATAGCTTACTGTCATAGCTCAATGTCATTGTTTTTTTCCACCACTCCCTTGGTGGTTTTGATGGTGCACGACGTATCTGAAGAGCGTTGGAGGTGTGTGTTCGATGATTCTGAGCGGCGGGGGTGCGTTGTGCCCAACATACCTGAAGAGCTGGGAGGGATGCGGTGGAGAGGGGTATGCGACGTATTTAAGGACGCACGAGGGAGACGCACGATTTCCAAAAATCTTCCGAAACTTCCAGGAGACTTGGGATGTCTGGGATTACATTAATGTTACTAGCCTTTTTGCGAGCTAGTGTAGTGCGTGCCTGACTGGAGTAGCGTTTGGAGGTGGGGTCCAGGGTTTCTGGGGCAACAGGGGCGGAGCCAGCATGAGCAGGCTGACACAGAAGGCAGCAAGATTGCTAACTAGCGCATCATGCTTTATTAAAGTGATATTCTGAGTTCAAAAGCGATGTGACAACGGGTAAGGCAGCATGTTGTCTGCCACTTCATTTGGGATGCCACATTGAGCGTTGTTGCACTGAAAACATTATATTTTGTACTTATTCTCTTTTATCTTTTAGATGTTAGTCTGAATCGAATCGTTCGGTTTGTAATGCGTACTGAACCGAAAGTCTCGTACCGAAGGGTTCAATACGAATATGCATATCGTTACACCCTTAATACATATGTATACAGACACAAACACAGTGGTGTGAAAAAGCGCCCCCTCACTGATTTATTATATTTCTGCATGTTTGTCACACTTTAATGTTTCAGATAATCAAACCAATTTAATTTAGTCAATTATAACTAAAGTAAACACATTATGCATTTGTAATTGAAAGGTTTTTATTATTATTCAATGTCTCTAGCCACACCCAGGCCTCATTTCTGCCAAACATCACAATCAAGAAACCACCTAAATAGGACCTGCTTTACAAAGTAAAGTACACTAAAGTATCCTCAAAGCCTAGACATTAAGCCAAGATCCATAGATAGTTAAAAATAATTTAAATCTTACAGCCTGGAAAACGTTATAAAGCCATTTTTAAAGCTTTGGTACTGCAGCGAACCACAATGAGAGCCATATACAAATGGCAAAAACATTGAACAGTAGAGAATGTTCCCAGGAGTGGCCGGCCAACCACAATTACCCAAAGCACAGTCACAACACATCCAAGAGGTCACAAAAGACCCCACAACAACCCTCACTTGTCTCAGTTAATGTGAGTATTTATAACTCCACCATAAGCAAAAGAAACCAGGCAAACCAGTTCCAAGACAAAAAACACTAAATAAACAGATATGGCTACTGAGAATGCTCGAGTGAAGGAACGTTACCACTCGTGACATCGGTGTATTTCACACAAGTACACAGAATGCTCTGACACAAGAAAGACAAGACCAGCAGGAGGCAGTTATGTAACATACTGAACTGGGGTCCGTTCTTCATACATGGATAACTCAATTAGCTGGATCTGGTTATTGACAATTTGATTTGTTCTTAAAATTTCATCTGACAGTTGTCATGGCATCAGGTCTGGAAGCTCAAACCTGCTTGGGAGCAGGCTTACTTCATATAAACAGTATTAGATTGTATAATTTCAAGCAAAGATGATACAGAAAGTATGTACTTAAGTTTGTAAATTGTATTTGCATTTCATTATGTGTGTTGTAAGAGTAACACCACATTTAAAAGCCAACAGTAAAATATGGTGGTGGTAGTATGATGGTCTGGGCCTGTTTGGCTGCTTTAGGACCAGGAATACTTGCTGTGGTAAATGGAACCACAAATTCTGCTGTGTAACACAATACCCTGAAGGAGATGTTGGCCATCTGTTAGTTACCTCAAGCTGAAGCAAACGTGGGTTTTGCAGCAAGACAATGATCCAAAGCACACTAGCAAGACCACTTCTGAATGGCTGAAGAAAAACAAAATGAGGATTTTGGTGGGGCCTGGTTTAGTCCTGACCTTAATCCAATTGAGATGCTGTGGCATGAACTTGAAGGTGGTTCATGCTCAAAAACCCTTCACTGTAACTGAATTACAACAAATCTGCAAAAATGAGTTGGCCAGAAATCCTCCACAGACCTGTAACAGACTCATTGCAAGTAATTGAAAATGTTTCATTGCAGTTTCTGCTGCTAAGCATGGCTCAACCAGTTATTAGGTTTAGGGGCAAACACTTGTTTTTTATACAGGGCTATGTGGTTTTGTATTATGTTTTCCCTTAATAATCAAACCTTATTTTTTAAAAATGCATGATGTGGTTACGTGTGTTATATTTGACTAATATTTAAATTTGTTTGATGATATGAAACATTAAAGTGTGAACAATATGCAAAAATAACAAATCGGTAAGGGGCAAACACTTTTTTACACCATACAGAATGTATGTGTATGTTAAAAATTTATAGATATTGATAAATAATTTATTAAGTAATAATAGGTAAATAATGTAAACACTGCAAACTGTCTTCTCATAAACTCAACTGACAGCCAAGCAATTGCACAAAATATTATAAATAGTATAAATAAAAGTAAATAATAATAAAATAATATCCTTTTGAGGGCGATCAATAATGGCAAAAAAATAATTGTAATCAAAGTAGTGCTCTCTTGAAACTCAAACAAAAACAAGATGTTTCTTCAAGCATAAAAGATGGTAGTTCCCTACACTGAACAGTCTAATATGTGGTCACTGTTACAAGGTAGCATGGTTTAGAGCCATGGGAATGGAACGAAGCCCGTGGTGATGAGCATAACCTGGCCACCATAGGGAGGAGTTCTGAAAGGACGATGACAGAGGAAGATAAAAGAGTACCAGGCAGGGGACAATATGTTTGGTTTTGGTTGCTATTTAGGCACAAGCTGTCCGCTTAAATTATTTTTATTAAAACGTTTAAAACATTTGCTCGTTCATGTCTCCTTTTCTTTGAATTATGGAGATTTAACCATGTAATCATGTAATTTTTGGGGATTTATTTTTGGTGTTTTTGCCTTTATTGGGATATGAAAGTATGTAGACAGGAAACAAAGTTGGAGAGAGAGTGATAGATGGGAGGGGTAGGGGGAAATGTTGAGAACCCCACCTCAAATGGAAACCATGCATGCCAAAGACCTATAGCCTGAGTTGATCCAGACCTTGAACTATAGTCTTCATTTTACTAAGCAAGGGACTGCAGCCATGTCTATCACCTACTAGGAGCTGTTGCTTTGTTTATCAGGCAGCTCATCATGGCCTTCTGTTTAATTGACCTGAATAACACTAAGCACATTAGCACTCTTGTGCCCTCCATCAAGACTCATACTCTTGTGGTCATATCCAACTGTTTAGATTTCCCAGACATTTCCGGAGACCTCCCTCTCCTGCTGGTACCCTCCAGTCTCTAGTGCTTCCAGTAGTTCCGCTCAGCTTCCCACTGGTTCCTTCTCTAAGAACTCTTATAAGTCTCAGACTCAAAATATTTGTTGACATTAAATGACTCCATTTAAGGATGAAAGAGCATTCCCAACTACTAAAAAGTATCACTTTAAATCTCCATACCTATCTATTTTAACAATTTAAAATATAAATGTAGCTGCAAGCAGCAATTACTGGGGCCAAGCAGCCCAGCTGCCACATCATTAACAAGCACAGCAACAAGCTACAGAATCAACTGTAAAATTCTATAACTTTTTGGCAGCATGGGCTGAGCCAAATTTGGTTTAACTTAGGATAATGATCTATGGAAACAACAGATTTTCAAACTAATTCAAGATGGTGGACAGGAAATAGTGTCAATTACGGAATAAATTATGTCAATGTTCTCTGTATGATCCAAGAAATCTGCAAGACCAGTCTCATGACAATAGACAAAACTATTAAAAAGTCATTTAATAAATTTTGTATGATTTCCATTGATAGCATTTAATTGTTTGTCAATTTTACCCAGAAGGTGGTGCAAACTGATGTAGTTTGGTCAATGTCAGGTCAAAATCACACACTTTAAGTTTGGTTTCAATACTTTAAACCATTGCAGTGATTTAGCCTGTAAACCCCAGCATTACATCAAGTTAGCGCATATGCTAATTGACAACTGTTTTTCTATCGAATTGAATACCATAACTTTTGGTCAAAATGGTCTGAAGATGATCCGAGTCAAATTTAATGAAGATTGGACCAAGTTAAAAAAGAACGGTTTGAACAAAATCAAAATGGCGGACAGGAGTTTTGGCAGATTATAGCATAATCTAGGAAGGAATGTATGAAGACAAGTTTCAAGACAAGTTTCGTAACAATAGACAAAACTAGTCAAAATAATTAGCATTTTTAGAAATTTCGCTATAACGTTTGACCTATAGGTGGCGCTGTGACAAAACATTCAAAGCACATTCAGGGCACAGTCCCGAACACTCATGCTGAGTTTCATAACAATTCACCCATGCGTCCGTAAAATATAACAATCTTTGACATAATTTAAGATTGATGATGCCCAAAATGGTTGACCTGGGAAAATCAGACTTTATTTGGCTCGGCGTGCTCCACTGGATGTGAAGATACCAGTTTTATTAACTTTGGACCAAGCGTTAAGAAGTTATAAGCAAAAAAAGCCATTTTATGTATCTCCGGACCACTAGGGGGCAGTGCACTGAAAGTGTAGCTCACTTCAGACCATTGTTATGATAACACACACCAAGTTTGGTGTGAATACGTCAATGTGTTATGGAGATAACACCTTTTCACAAGCTCTACGTTAAATTTGTTTGCAAGTTAATCAAAAACGGTTCGTCTAATTACCTTGAATTGCGTAACTTTTGGTCAGCATGACTCAATTTTGGTAAAAAATGGACAGATGGCCTAGGACGAGTTCATTCAAATAGGTTTTATTAAAAATTCTAAATAGCAAAAAAAATTCATGATGGAAAATTATGATTTAAAGTGTGCGTTTGAATCAGCTTGAGCCAAGGATTCAGAGGGAATATTTTAGTTTTTGTTTAAATTTTTTACTGTAGCCCATTCGATTCAAAAGTTTTAAAGATAAACATAAGTGGACAAGTGGTGGCACTAAAGAGTTTGATGGGTACAAATTTGTTGTAGTTGAAGATCAGACTGACCTCTATCAGTGTGCCAAAGTTTGCGCAAATGCCGCAAACCGTTCAAAGGCTGCCATAGACTCCCAAGGCTGAGGAAGAAGATTCCGGAAGAATAATAAGAAGAACTGGAATGGATACAATAGGTGCCTATGCACCTTCAGTGCTTGGCCCTAATAAAAATATGATACATGTAAATACTGTATAGAATTGCACTACTATTTTTAGTAGTCTTGTAGGCTTGCTAGCATAGATAAAATTTAATCTAGCTAAGAAATAATACTTTTAGTTATATTTAATGGCACATAACCAATACAGAGAACTGGAAAATCATAAAAAAAATCCAAATAATTCTTAGTACTAAGAACTACATACCAAGCTATAGCTAGAAAGGTCTCTATGTCAACTTGCATAGTCAGGAATTGAGTAACAATAGGAGCTGTGTAGTCTTTAGTCTTGGTCTTGTATAAAAGGACAGGTGACAGCAGTCAGCAGCCAGAATCAGCTTCAGCTTCTCCTTTGTGGAACCACTGACAGCACAAACATGAAGGTAAACCTCATTCTAACACCCATTTCATACAGTAAAACTCAAAAAATTATTTGACATGCTTTAACGTTTCATAACAAAAATATTTTATTTGAACTTTTCAGGTCACCTTCTTTGAGGACAGGAACTTCCAGGGTCGCTCTTATGAGTGTATGGGCGACTGTGGAGACTTCTCCTCCTACATGAGCCGTTGTCACTCTTGCAGAGTGGACAGTGGCTGCTGGATGATGTATGATCAGCCCAACTACATGGGAAGTGGTTATTTCTTCAGGAGGGGAGAATATGCTGATTACATGTCCATGTTTGGAATGAACAACTGCATCAGGTCTTGCCGTATGATCCCTATGGTAAGCCCAATGTTAAGCTAATACAAGATACAGATAAATGCATTTTCTGCATAAGGTTTTCTGCTTAATAAACTTGAAAATAACAGACTTCTGTTTCACTACAGTACAGGGGATCCTACAGGATGAGGATTTACGAGAGGGAGAACTTCGGAGGTCAGATGTACGAGATGATGGATGACTGTGACAACGTCATGGACCGTTACCGCATGTCTCACTGCCAGTCCTGCCATGTGATGGACGGCCACTGGCTCTTTTATGACCAGCCCCACTACAGAGGCAGGATGTGGCACTTCGGGCCTGGACAGTACAGGAACTTCAGCAATTATGGTGGCATGAGATTCATGAGCATGAGGCGTATCATGGACTCTTGGTACTAGTGTTTCATTAAAAGAATTACTATGCAACACTAAAAACTCTGTTCTAAAATTGTGTCACTTTTTAATGAAAACAAGAAAAAAGGAGAAATGTGAAAAATTTTAAACTACTCACATATGTATGATTTTTCACTTTTCATTTTTGCATAGTAACACTTTACAAAATGGGTGCACTAATATTCATTAATTAATGCTAAACTAATGTACAGATAATCATGACCTAATATATAACTCATGAAAAATGAATCCATTTATTGATTATTGATTACAGTCTATATGATTCACAAATCAAGTAATCCGAGCACAGGTGAAACATGCTCCCGTGGAGAAGAACGAGTAAGCACTCGAACAGCAGAATTCTGAATCTACTACAACCTGTTGAGATATTTAGCTGGAAGACCAGAAAACAAGACATTACAGAAGTCCAATCTAGATGTAATAAAGATGTGTATAAGCCTTACCCCATCAGCAAAATCAAGAAAATATCTGAACCGTGCAATGTTCTTAAGATGGTAAAAATAAATTTTTATCAATAGTTAGCTGAGGATCAAAGATAACACCAAGATTCTGCACCTGAGAAAAAGGAAGTACTATTCTTAAAGAATTTCCCGAAATAAAGGAAATTTATGTACCAGTTGAGAGACTTTTTAGCCAGGGAAGTGTAGTGTTTTCTCCAAAAGTAAACAAACTGTCTAACTGTCTAAGGTTTGAGAGTAGGCATGGGACGATATACTGTGGTTTGGAAAAGTAAAGGTTTTGAAACCGTCAACTGGACAACAGTATCTTCAGCAGAAATTATATACAAGATGCCGTTTTAAATTGTAATATAATCTCTGTTTTGGAACCTAATGAAAACAGCAGAAGTTACTGCTTCAAAATATTTTAATCGCAATCCCGTGAAAACAGGACATTTTTATCAAAGGTTATCATACCGTCAGAATCTTATACCGGTCCATGCCTATTTGAGAGACTTCTTCTCATGTGGTCAAACCATTGGTTTAAAGGCTAAAAATATGCACTCATTTGCACACATCTGTTATATTTCAGAGCACTTATGTTATATAAATGCATAACAATTTTGTTTCAATAAAGAGATGTGGAGACAGGGGTTGGTTTTAAACACAGCTTTATTGTGAGAATGGTCAGGCAGGCAGGGGTTGTAAACCAGCATTAACAGCATAAAAGACAACCAGTAGCCTAATTTGTATTACAGGCAAAAGGTTCAGGGCAGGCAGCAAAGAATCTAGAACACAATATAAATGGTCCAAAAGTCAAAAACACAGGATTGCGAGAAACATAGAAAACCACTTACAGAATTGTAGCTATACAAGACTCAACAAGATGTGAGGTGTTTAAATAGTCTGTGTAATCAGTAATCATAAGTTTCAGCTGTGTGTGTGTGTGTGTGTGTGTGTGTGTGTGTGTGTGTGTGTGTGTGTGTGTGTGTGAGTGTGTGTGTGTGTGTTTGTGTGTGTGTCTGTGTGTGTGCAGATTGCTGCGGTCACACTAGAGTTTGTGCATGGAAAATTCTGTAGTACTGCGCTGTGAAAAGGGGCGGGATTAAACAAGATGATTAGACACTAAAAAAAGAGAGCGATTGGTCCATGTTTTAAATTTCTGTCCAGAGCGGTCATGTTTTGATCTTTGTTTGGTCTCACGCAATCATGTGATGCAATTTCGCAGGTCAGAGTTCACCAAGCTTGAACTTTCAAACACAGCGAACTGCGAAACTTGTCGCACAAGCTTGCGTTTCCAGTCTGACGCATTCGCGTACGTATGAATGCAAGTCTATGGGAAGAAAAGTGCAGTGTGACTGCAGATTTATTGTCAGATGAGGCAGAAGTTGATAGGTGTAATGACTTCACTTCTTGGAGTTGTAGTTCGGCAGGATACAGGAAGTAATCTTCATTGAAGACAACACCGCTGGTGATCACGACAGTTGCATGCTGTGATTTAAAAAAAAATTATATATACACACATATAATATATGTTTATGGATATATATAGAACAGTTTACTTTCCATAAGTTGCTGAAATGCAACTCTTAATTTGTGGTTAGTTTAAAAATTGCTCATAGATTTCATTTTTGAGCAGCAGTTATGTTTTAGATTTAAATGAATAACATTTATGGTTATCTACAATAGTAATAGTAATTAAGTAATTAAGATACTTTTTGAATGAAGTAGCTAGAAATTGTAACTAGTTACTAGCGTCACCTGCATTACATAGTAGGGCAGTAATTACTACAGGAAAGGGGATCATTTACTTTCTTAAAAAAGAGAGATGGTAGCCTGTCTAAGATTAAGAGGGAGTGTGCAAGATTCTAAAGAAATTAAACATATTTAAGATTACTGGAGAGAGCTTATCAGCAAACGCCTTAAAAATCAGAAGGATAACCATCTAGCCCTGGGCTTTTCCCATTCTGCACTTCTAATGCCTCTTTGATGTCCTGTTCGGTAAAGGGCTCATCCTACCTGAAAGAGGTGCTAGAGTCAATGAAAGGAATGCCATGGAACCTGCCAGCATACAGAGCCAGTGTGCATTGGAAGGGGTATAATTAGGCTCTGATTTAGTAGCCCTATCTACATCTGTTAGTGATTTCCAAGTAGTAAAAGTTAAATTTGAGGATTTATTGATTCCATCATTGCTAGATACATGTTAAATTGTTACAACTGTAACGGAGAGCTGCTATAAGAACTATTTTGCTTACCTTGAGAATGCTTAGAGCAGGAAATGGTTTGTAATTGCCATATTTGCGTTATTTAGATCTGGAAATGACAGTTTTCAGAAAATGTATGCCAGCTATTGGTCTTCTGCTGGTAAAAGATCCTAAAAGTTTTCAAATGCAGTATAAAAAAATTTAAAACTCCTGATTTATTATGTTGAATGTCATTAAATGCTTTTACCGGGAGTTGTTTCAACAGCATGGTTCTAAACTTTTTGATATCCCTACCAAGTAGAAAGCTACTCCTGGATAGAGACTAGCTCTGAGGCATTGTGAGGCTGAAAAAGCTGTAGTAAATTCATTGGAAGGATGTAAAGTGAAAGTATGGGATGGGACTCAATTTGTGAATCTGCTGGTGCTTTAAAGGGGCACCTATGGTAAAAAATTTTTTTCAAAAGCTGTTCTTTTCAAGCTCTTTGGACAGACATATGTGCATGTATGGTGTATAGACTGTCAAATTGGGGTGATATAAGCACACCCAGTGCTTTTTTTTCAATTTAACAACATAAAAAACGGTGGACCAATTGGAGCGGTTTTCAAACCGACCGCAACTTTACATAGGAGAGCGGTCCCCCCCGCCCACCAATATTGATTGACAGGCGCATCATCATATCCTCAGTTTGTTGATTCACGTCCGCCATTTTCAGCGTGAGTCGAAGCAATATCACTAAAGGAACACCCTAGCTCTATTTTAGATGCAAGGCTCCTTGGGCTTAACACAAGAGCAATATTCTCCACATTATCGCTCTAATCGGAATTATTGGTTGTACCTTTAGGTAGGTTTGCAAACATGTGTACTTCTCATTGAGGCTACCTTATACTTCAGCCGTTTGCATTTCTCGCAATCCCAGAAGCTCCCTGTGATCTTAACTAGCATGCGTTTTAGAATTCTAAACAGGTTTCTATCAGGGTACACTCAAGTCGATGGCTGGGCGCCGCGGACCGCTGCAGAAACCTATGTTTAGAATTCAAAAATGCGTGGCGCAACGATTCGGGACACTTCATGTTTCTGATGCGCTACAGAGAGTGTCTGCTGTGCTGTGTCGCGGCTTCGAGCGGCGCATCCGGTGCCTCAGTCAAAGTTAATTCAGTGTGCGTGGTTATTAGTTTCTGTGTACAAGCTCGGCACTTGAAACTAGCACACAGTTGGCTGTAAAACTGTACAAAGACACAAATGATTTTGTACTCTCTGCTTGGTCTGTGTCAGAGTCGTGCATGTACGACTGAATGGTGATCCTCTCACTCCAGCTTTTTCTCTGTCTGCCTGTCAGACTCTGTTGCAAACGCAGAGCGGGTGAGCTCATGGCCCCGCCCCCTTGTTACGTTGGCGGGAAGCCGAAACTAATCTACATGTGAAGCAACACACCCATAAATCAGCGAACTGTGGACACGCCCCCAACATGACACTTTTTAACACATTATAATAAAAAAATCTGAATTGTGTTTTGAACTGAACCTAAACTGGCACACTCAGAAGAACCATAATATTATTATTAAATCATAAAAAAGAGGTAAACTATGTGCCCTTTAACGTTTGTTCTTGTTACTTGCACTAAGGTTCTCTCTCAAAAACAACCTAAATTTTAGTAGAACCATTAGATTTTGAGGATGGTGGGTAAACAGATGTGTTGTTAGTATCTTCAGCTCTTACTTTGTACCTTATGTACCTGTAACCAATGTTCATTTTTGGTTGACAAAATGTAGGGTTTTGCAAAAGTTGTACAGCTAATATAGTGGTTGAACAGAACCAACAAGCTGAGTTTTCTGGGAAAGTTATTAATAATAGACCTTTGACTTATGTGACTTCTCAACAAATAAAACAGGTGAATAAAGAAGAAATAGATTTCCCTCTTTTGGAAGAGTATGAGCAGTTGAAGGGCAGATCTTTTTTTATTTAGATTTGCTAAGTCAGGGTGTTCCCACTTGATAACTCATGAAATTCCTCTCTAAGATGAAACTCCAGTCCATCAGCCTTATCACCACATTCACCCTTCACAGTATGAAGATGTAAGGGTTCATAATAAACAGCTGTTGGATAGCCATATTTTAGAGAAAGTGCTATTTGTCTCTAATTGTGTTGGTACAAAAGAATGGTTGGGGACTTAGAACATGTGTTGATTATCAGCAGTTAAATACAAAACCAGAAAAGATGATTTCCAATTTACATGGATAGAAGAGTCCTTAGGTGGTCTTTCTGGGGGGGAAATGGTTTTTAACATTATACCTAGCCAGTGGTTATAGTCATGTTGAGGTTGCTGAAAAAGAAAAGGCAAAGACAGCTTTTTGCAACTTCAATAGGATGCCCTTTGGGTTGTGCAATGCACCTAGTACTTTTTAGCCTCATAGAACCCATGTTTGGAGACTGTCAACATCAGTAAGTTCTGATTTTAATTTAGTTTAATAACAAAATATATGTAAATAGCACTATTCCATCTAGCCTGCTTTACTGAGCTAAAGTTTTAGATTCACACATTGGTTTATTTTGAATACTGACAACCTGTGACACAATCTCTTTATTGTTTACTATGCTTCATTGAATAATCTGTCTGAAATAGCATGTAAGTATGACTTTGCTGCAAAGTTTCAGCTTTGAGAAAACTGGCAATAATAAGTGTAATTCCTGCACTCTGGAATTTGCAAGTAGGGTACTTAGACCCTCTAAAAGAAACATGCAGAATTATAGTTCTATGAGTTTCTTGGACTTAAGTAGGCAGTCTCTAAAAAATTTGGAGAATAATTGTTAGGTACATCTTTTACAGTGTAAACTGACAATAATCAATTGCGACACTTGGATACAGCAAACATGGGTGCAGCTGAGCAGAGGTTGGCTGCCCATTTAGCTGCATTTAAATTAACGTTGAAGTATCGGCCTTGCAATAGGATGCATTACCCTGTAAAAAAATAGAGCCACCGAAATTCTGAAGCAATATAGAGAAAACTTTGTGTGATCAATTAGCGATTGGTACTCTTCCAGGTTGCTTAGGTGCAGATCTGGCTTTATTGCAAGAGCAGGATCATGTTATAGGACCTTTTTTGGCACATTAAAAGGAGGATAGATTTCCCAGTTCAAAGGTGCGAGAAGAATTTGGGGTAGAGATGAAAGAGCTTGTTTGACAGTGGAATAGGAAAAGGATGTAGTGTTATAAAGATGCATATATGTTCCAAAGGGAGGTAAGGAGGTTTACCAGCTTGCTCTGCCTCAGTGTTTGCGGAGAAATATATTTCCTAGTTTTCATGAAAACCATTAATGTCAAGGTGTGGAACACATGACAATGACAATGACATAAGGAAGTGGTGTCATAAATGTAGACAATGTATTCTTGCTAAGGCTGTACAACCTAAAGTGTTGGGTTGTTGAGGTTGTTGTAATTGAATTTACTTGTAATTGACTTTTAATGGGACCAGCATCAGATGGTAAGGAAAATGTGCTATTATTAACAGAAAAGCTCTCAAAATACACTCAGGATATTCTCACAGAAAAACAGTGAGCAAGCACTGGCCAAAGTGCTGATAAAAGCACTGGTTTAACCTATTTGACCCTTCTTCTAGAATCCATTCAAATTAGGGCAGGGGGAGGACAGTTGTATAGCACTGTATCATCCAGGGCAATGGGCAGTGTGAATGTTTAAACCATACACTACATCATCTGTTGCGTATTTTGTCCCCTGATTAAAGGACCACACTATCTTTCCCAGCTAGTTTATGCATATAATACCACAGTCTGTTAGGACCAATAGGACCCTATATTTTACGATGTCTGGACAAGAACCTCATTTGCCCGTTAATGTTGTATTGGGAATGAAGGTACAGGAGGTAGAAGAACAGCCAGTAGATGACACTTTAAAAGAGCATCAGGATTTGTTGGAAGATTCTACAAGCATGTTAGGAGGCGGCTGGAATCTAGAAGGCATCTCAGAGATTAAACTCATGAATCAAAGGTTACTGATATGGTCATGGGGGAAGGTGAACTGGTTTAAACATACAACCATGCTGTGAGGGGCATAATAAGATTCAGGATATGTGGAATTCTACTCTATATAGAGTGGTCCAACATCCTAAGGAATGAGGGGATTCTTATTCTATTATACCAGTGGATCAAGATGGTCCAACACAGCAGGTACACAAAACTGAACTTAGAAGGGTGCCAAAGGCTGCATTAGGAGCTGAATAATATGAATTAATAAATTACAAAAACGAGAAGATCATGGAGCTTATACTAAACAAAGAGAAATGAGAGTGAGTGAAAAAGAAAAAGACAGCTTGAAACTTTTTTTTTTTTTTTTTTTACAGATAACCAATATTTTATAACATATATTTATTAATGACCCACTTAAAACTCACACAAGCAAAACAAAAAAGTGGTCAGATTTTAAAATGTAATTTGCAGTGATAGCCAATTTTCTAATGTAATCGGAGCAATCGACTGCATACACATTGCTACATATGACATCTAAAAAAGAATTTGTATACAGTGCTTCCGGAAAGTATTCATCGTGCTTGACTTTTTCCACATTTTTTTATGTTACAGCCTTATTTCAAAATGGATTAAATTCGTTTATTTCCTCAAAATTATACACACAATACCCCATTCAATACCCCATAAGCAGAAGTCAGAATTATTAGCCCCCCTAAATTATTAGCCCCTTGTTTATTTTTTTCCCCAATTTCTGTTTAATGGAGAGACAATTTTTTTCAACACATTTTAAAATATAATATTTGTAATTACTAATTTCTAATAACTGATTTATTTTATCTTTGCCACGATGACAGTAAATAATATTTGATTAGATATTTTTCAAGACACGTCTATACAGCTTAAAGGACATTTAAAGGATTAACTAGGTTAATTAGGTGGCTAACTAGGCAGGCTAGGGTAATTAGGCAAGTTAGTGCATAACAATGTTTTTTCAGTAGACTCGAAAAAAAAAAGCTTAAGGAGGCTTTAAAATGACCTTAAAATGGGTTTAAAAATTTTAAAACTGCTTTTATTTTAGTTAAAATAAAACAAATAAGATTTCCCCAGAAGAAAAAAATATTATCAGACTTACTGTGAAAATTTTCTTGCTCTGTTAAAGATCATTTGGGAAATATTAAGAAAAGAAAAGAAAAAAAAACTCAAAGGGGGCTAAAAATTCTGACTTCAACTGTATATATACAACTGTATATATATATATATATATATATATATATATATATATATATATATATATATATATATATATATATATAAATAAGTTTCTACCTTTGACAATAGCCATTATGATCTTATCAACATATTTAAATGTATTTACTCGAGATTCACGCTAATTGGGATGTACAAAAAGAAAGTGCGTAAGTTTTTGCATACACAGACTTGTACATTTGATTGTTTTGGTGCGTACACACATTCACAGTTGTTTTTGACACAAGTCTTTGTACAAGAGGCCCTAGGTCTGTTGAAGTATGGCAGAATGTAAGCTGTAAATGGTTTGCTCTGAAGATAAATTGAAGAGGATTCAACAAGATTCTAATGATGTCCTTCAAGCAGACCAAATCCAGACTTTCAAACGATTTCAAATGATACAGACATATAGTTCTGTAGTCATTAGTTTTAGTGACTCTGGTTTTTTTTGTATTGGCAGTAAAACATTCAAAACATCAGAGAGTTGATGATTCTACAAAGACTGTATTTACATATATATAACTCAATCGCTGACATTAGATATCAATAGTCAAATATATTGTTTACTTTGTCTCTGAAAAATGCTGATTATATGTTGATGGTCCAATATGACATGCTGAATTAATATTTGTATATCATGTATATATGCCATTAGTTTAACATGTTCTTTGCTTGACTTTGTAATTTACCTTTTACGTCACCAATATAGAGTACAAGAAATTATAAAAAAATCCAAATAAATCTGAGTACTAAGAACTACATACCAAGCTATAGCTAGAAAGGTCTCTATGGAAACTTGCACAGTCAGGAACTAAGTAACAATAGGAGCTGCGTAGTCTTTAGTCTTGGTCTTGTATAAAGGGACAGGTGACAGCAGTCAGTCAACAGCCAGAATCAGCTTCTCCCTTGTGGAACCCCTGAGGATCATCCAGTGCAAACATGAAGGTAAACCTAATTCTAACATCCACTCCATACAATGAAACTACAAAATTATTTTACTTTAACTATTCATAACAAAAACATTATACTTGAACTTTTTAGGTCACCTTCTTTGAGGACAGGAACTTCCAGGGTCGCTCTTATGAGTGTATGGGCGACTGTGGTGACTTCTCCTCCTACATGAGCCGTTGTCACTCTTGCAGAGTGGACAGTGGCTGCTGGATGATGTATGATCAGCCCAACTACATGGGAAGTGGATATTTCTTCAGGAGGGGAGAGTATGCTGATTACATGTCTATGTTTGGAATGAACAACTGCATCAGGTCCTGCCGTATGATCCCTATGGTGAGCCCAAAGTTTATATAAGATACAAATGCTTGTATAAGATACAGATTAATGCAGTTTTTTTCTGCTTAATAAACTTGAAAATAATAGACCTCTGTTTCACTACAGTACAGGGGATCCTACAGAATGAGGATCTACGAGAGGGACAACTTCATGGGTCAGATGTACGAGATGATGGATGACTGTGACAACATCATGGACCGTTACCGCATGTCTCACTGCCAGTCCTGCCATGTAATGGACGGCCACTGGCTCTTTTATGACCAGCCCAACTACAGAGGCAGAATGTGGCACTTCGGGCCTGGACAGTACAGGAACTTCAGCAATTATGGTGGCATGAGGTTCATGAGCATGAGGCGTATCATGGACTCTTGGTACTAGAGTTTCAATAAAACAATTTCACCCCAACAATGATGTTTTGAAAATATTTGCCACTTTTTGTCAAATGTACAAAAAATTATAATATATATTATTATAAGAATTTTGTTATAATATTATTATTAAATAAATTATTAAGTTGAATTATACACACACACACACACACACACACATGCAGGTATATAGTGTTTACAGGGACAGCATGTAACCACTGTGGTTTAGGGGGACACACCTTTCCTTACAACCTACAAATGAAATTTATATATCAAACAATCTGTTATGATTATGATTATGATGTTATGACTGTTATGATCTCATTAAGATACATCTCACTCAAAAAATCACATGTGACCATGGAGTTGTGGAAAAATAACATCTGTTTTTTCACTGGCTTATAGGGTCATCTGTATCATGGTTTGTTGGGACACACAGGTTTAAAGGGTCTGCTTGTGTAAATCATTCATACACAACAAGCAAAGTGGTTTAAAGGGTCAAACATGGTTTACCAGGACCAGTAACAACAAAAACACTGACTGGGGTTAGATGCATACTTCAAGAAAATTATGAATGAATGAGAAGTTTTTTTTAATTGTTTCTTAAACATCGTTGATAAAAATCTGTGATCTTGTGACAGCATACTTGCTGTTTACATGTACACACAATGTGCTAATTCATAGTAATCTGAGTAAAGAATTAATTGCAGAAATAATAACATTATAAAAATAATAAGTAATAATAAAACAAGCTGCCACAAAACTTACTGAATACTAAAAACAGTATGCAAAGGTTAAAAATGTTAAAACTGAAGTACATCAAGTACATCATACATTTGAAGAACGGGAGTAAAAACCCTGTTACAACAGTGAATCAAAGTGTACTCATGAAAAACAAAACCTTGTAAACAATAACAAATTACCCTTGGCATTTCAAATTAATTTCAAATGCTCAGATATAGAAAGGGATACAATAAATACTGAAACAGTATAACATTTAAAATTAGTTTAAAACTGTTATATTAAAAATGTTTAAAAAGTAGAAATCTAAATTTAGAAAAGTAGAAATTTTTCACAGCGTTCACATTCTGACTAAGCACAATTGTCCAAATTACATCTTTTAGACTTTTCCTTTAGACATTAAAATGAACCGTGGGTATTAAGGCATGTGTGCCTTAATATAATGTATATGATGCCTCTGTGTGAAATATTCATTTACTTTGGACCATGGGTGCTGCTACTGTTTTAAATGATGTAATCTGGGTTCTTTGCCTTTAGTGCCCTATTCCTTTTATTTATTATTACTTCCATTATAAATGCTCCAAAATTGGTAAAAAAAAATGTTTCCTAATATGGCACTTTTTGGTGCTCTTAGCTTTAATATAGGGATTTTTCCCCTACAAGGAGTATGACAAGCCGTTTTGACTTTTATTCATTATTCATTTATATCATGAATGTTTTCCTTTGAGTAATGACATCATTTTTTATATCAAGAATTCGGGCTGGTACTAGTGGAAATGCAATTCCTGAGATCAACAATCAACATTTTTGATATCACAAATGTAATTATTGATATCAAAAAATAAGGTCCAGCCATTTTGACATATTTATTCTTACGATCTATGGCAAGCCGTTTTGACTTTTATTCATTCTCAGGATATGTTGATATCAACAATTTAATTCTTGATATCAACAATCAACATTCTTGATATCAACAATTCAGTTCTTGATATCAAATAAGGTAATTGTTGTTCCCCTTCATATGGGAACTTCTACGTGTGTCTGTATAAAAGTGCGGTCACACTTGACTTTTCCTTCCATAGACTTCCATTCATATGCACGCGAATGCGTCAGACCGGAAACGCGGGGTCATGCGTCGAGTTTCGCAGGTTGCTGCGGTGCAAAGTTCAAGCTTGGTGAACTCTAACCTGCGAAATCGCATCACTTGACTGCGCGAGACCAATGGAGGATCAAAACAGGACCTCTCTGGACAGAAATTTAAAACATGGAGCAATCGCTGGCTTTTTTTAATGTCTAATCATCTTGTTTAATCCCGCCCCTTTTCGCAGCGCCGTAGGACAGAATTTTGCACACACAAAGCCCAATGTGACCGCAGCTTAAAACAGACTTTTGGGAGTGCTTTAGACGACCAATCACTTCTGAAGATAAGAAAACGGGCCAATGAAATGCCAATTGAATTGGCGGAGCTTAGCTCCACAGCTGAAACTGATGAGCCAATTAGGGCTATATCAGTCGGCTGCTGGAGCCAGCTCATCAGAATTGTTGCTTCAGACCCGATCTGAGACTGAAGAACCCTTCTGCTGAGCTGACTTCCAACGCTGAAGGAAGCATTCCCTTCACCAGTGCGGAAGAAGACGTTTAAGCGGCGGTCGAGCTGGGTTTCCCGTCCCCTTGGCGTTTCGCTGGTGATCTAAAAGAGCAGTTTCTACAAAGAGCAGAATTCCCTAAGAGAGCACACGGTCGTGTAGCGCGTCTTTTTAAAGATGTCGTTTCGACTGTGCATTTCTGGGTGCGGTGGTTTCCTCGCCCCGGATAACAGGCACGAGTACTGCATCACATGCTTGGGGGTCCAACATGTTAGTGCGGTGCTCGTGGCCAGTTCTTGCCCGCATAGCGATGGCTTGACTGTTGCGCAACTGAGGTCGCGGGAAGCTCTTTTATTAGGGCAAGTAACCCCTGCTGCTCCCCACCAAGCGGTAAGCACTCGGGCAGGCCTGAGGGTTACAGTGTGGGCCTTTCCGTCGCCTTCGGGCCAGCGGACCCCTCGCTCCTCATCAGTGCGCTCTGTCTCTGCTTCGAGTGCGAGCGCTGGTCCATCCTTCGGGTTGGCCGCGCTTTCATTTGATGACACCGGGGACGTGATGTCCATCGCTGCATCGGAGGGCGGGTTGACATGCTTCGATGAAGATCTGGACCCCCTGCCACCCTCCAGGGTTGTCAGGGTGGTTTCGGATCTGGAATCGGACATGTTAGCCGTGTTATCCCGGGCTGTTTCGGCTGTGGGACTGGAGATGGCTTGTCCCCCAGAACCGCGGCCGGACCGCTTTAACAGGTGCTACGTGGGGGCGAAGAAGGCGATGCCTTCTAGACCCCCCCGTCTCCTTCTTCCCGGGGGTACACAGAGAGCCCACGCAGGCATGGAGGGCACCTTTTTCTGCCCGGTCCTCGTGCACTCCCGCTCTCACCTCCCTCGATGATGGAGCGGCCAGGGGATATGAGGCGATTCCCCAGGTGGAGCGTGCTCTGTCCGCAGAGCTGCTCCACACGGAGAGATTCGCCCTCACTCCCTTCCAAAGCGTGCAGGTTATCTGAGTCTCTCACGGCCAGAGCCTACACTGCTGCGGGCCAGGCCGCCTTCGCTCTGCATGCTATGGCCACCTATCAACGCTACCAAGCCGAGAAGCTGGCCAAGATGCAGGAGGGCGTTTCTCCCCCAGGCTTGCTGCATGAGCTCCGCACGACAACCGATTATGCTCTCATGACTATTAAATCGGCTGCTCGTGCCCTGGGGAAGACGATGGCCACATTAGTGGTCCAGGAATGCCACCCCTGGCTGAGCTTGTCGATATGAGAGACGTTGACAAAGCTTGCTTTCTTAACGCTCCCATATCCCAGGCTGGCCTTTTCGGCGACACCGTCGGGGAGTTCACCCAGAAATTCTCTGCGGTGAAAAGCAGTCCAAGGCGAGGGGTGAGGTCCTCTATCAGCGGGCTCAAAAAACTGCTCCTCCCGCTGCCCCTTCCGCTGCGGCTGCTCCTCGCCGAGGGCGTCCACCCGCGGCTTCATCTGCTCCGCTTTCGCTGCCCGCTCCGGCCAGGCGGCAATGCCGAGCCTCCCGTGGGACTGCAACGCCCCCGCCCCAGGGTGCCGCTAAGTACAGTAAACGGACTGCGAAGCGTTCCTTGGACGGGCCATTCGGAGAAGAGGGGACCTGCTCTTTCCTCGGTGGGGGGCCGAGGATTATTACATCAGTCTACAACGACTTTAAACTCCTCGCTGCCGGCCCCTGGCCTGGCGGCAACCAAATTTCCAAAGGAGCAGTTTCCTCTCTCTCCGGATGCGCGAGCCAAAGTACTGCCAGTCTGGGATGCTCCACCTTCTAGCTCGCAGCACCGGGACCCTTCGCCTAAGAGTGCAGCAGGACGGACTCCTTTCTCTCACTCTGGCCTCACCGCGGGATCCAGGGAGGAAGGTAAGAGAAATTCTCTTATTTTCAGCTCTTCCCCGGGACGCACCGCTTCCCGGGATGAGCACACCCATCCCGAGCTGCCCCTCCGCTGGCCTGGTTAGCGCTGCCCAGTGCATCGCGGTGGCTCATACGGACGGTCAGACTCGGCTATGCGATTCAGTTCGCTATTCGCCCTCCCAAGTTCACGGGTGTCCTTTTCACGAGGGTGATCCCCGTGAGCGCCCCTGTCTTGCGAGAGGAGATTGCGGTCCTCCTGGCGAAGGATGCAATCGAGCAGGTCCCTCCAGCCGATATGGAGTCCAGGTTCTACAGCCCGTATTTCATCGTGCCCAAAAAGAGCGGGGGGTTAAGACCAATCCTAGATCTGCGCAGACTGAACTGTCATTTATACTAAATGCCTTTCAGAAAGCTTACGCAGAAACGCTTGCTTCAGAGCGTCCGTCCACAAGATTGGTCTGCAGCCATAGACCTGAAGGACACGTATTTTCATGTCTCTATTCTTCCACGCCACCGCCCTTTTCTCCGGTTTGCGTTCGAAGGACGAGCGTGGCAGTACAAAGTCCTCCCCTTCGGGCTCTCTCTGTCTCCGCGGGTTTTCACCAAGCTCACGGAGGGTGCTCTGCGCCACTGCAGCTTGCGGGCATCCGCACACTCAACTATCTCAATGACTGGCTCATTCTAGCCTCCTCTCGCGATCAGTTGATATTGCACAGAGTCAAAGTGCTTCGGCACTTCGACCAGTTGGGGTTTCAGGTCAACCGATAGCAGAGCAAACTTTGCCCTGTGCAGAGGATCTCTTACCTCGGGCTGGAGCTGGATTCGATTGCTATGGTTGCGCGCCTCTCAGAGGAGCGCGCCAGGCTAATGCTTTCCTGTGTAAACGAGCTCCACAGGAAAATAGTGGTCCCACTAAAATGTTTTCAGAGGCTCCTGGGGCATATGGCATCCGCAGCCACGGTCACACCGCTCGGTTTGCTTCATATGAGACCACTTTAGCGTTGGCTTCGCGATCGAGTCCCCAGACGGGCATGGCGCGCGGGTACGCACCGGGTGAACATCACTCTGCTGTGTCTCCGCACCCTCAGCCCCTGGACGGATCTGGCTTTTCTATGGGCCGGAGTGCCCCTAGGGCTAGTATCCAGGCATGTTGTCGTAATGACACATGCCTCCAGCACGGGCTGGGGGGCCGTGTGCAACGAGCATGCAGCCGCGGGTCCGGACCCCGCCTGCATTGGCATATCAACTGCCTGGTGCTGTTGGCAGTGTATCTGGCTCTCTGCCGCTTTTTCCCGGTGCTGGAGCAGAAACACATGCTGGTCAGGACGGACAGCATGGCGGCGGTGGCTTATATCAACCGTATGGAGGGTATGCGCTCTCGCCGCATGTCTCAGCTCGCTCGCCGTCTGCTCCTTTGGAGTCACACGCGGCTGAAATCACTGCGTGCCATTCACATTCCGGGCGAGCTCAACCGTGCAGCCGATGCGCTCTCACGGCAGCTAGTGTCCCGAGGAGAGTGGAGACTCCACCCCGATTCGGTCCAGCTGATATGGGCGCGCTTTGGGGAAGCCCAGATCGATCTGTTGCTTCCACCGAGAACGCACATTGCCAGCTGTTTTATTCCCTGACCGAGGCCCCCCTCGGCATGGATGCACTGGCTCACAGCTGGCCATTGGGCACGCACAAATATGCGTTTCCCCCAGTGAGCCTAATCGCACAAACTTTGTGCAAAGTCAGCAAAGTGCACCATCTGGCACCCACGCCCAAATCTTTGGAACCTCCACGTGTGGTCCATAGACGGAGCGCGGAGGACTTAGGTGACTTACCGCCCGCGGTACTTAACACCATCACTCAGGCTAGAGCACCCTCTACGAGGCATGCCTACGCCCTGAAGTGGAGTCTATTCTCTGAGTGGTGCGCTTCTCGCCGAGAAGACCCCCGAACTTGCCAGATATCCTTCAGGATAAGCTGGAGCGTAGGCTGTCACCCTCCACACTGAAGGTTTACGTGGCTGCGATCTCCGCTCATCATGACGCGGTGGATGGCAACACGCTCGGGAAGCATGATCTAATCATCCGATTCCTCAGAGGCGCGCGGCGATTAAATCCATCCCGCCCCCCCTCTCATGCCCTCTTGGGATCTCTCTATAGTCCTGGTGGGTCTGCAGAGAGATCCGTTTTAGCCACTTGATTCGGTATCTCTGTCATTAATGACAGCTCTGCTGATCGCATTGGCGCCATTTAAGAGAGTTGGGGATCTGGAGGCATTTTCGGTCAGCGAATCGTGCCTTGAATTCGGGCCGGGTTACTCTCACGTTGTCCTGAGACCCCGACCTGGCTATGTGCCCAAGGTTCCTGCCACCCCATTTTACAGATCAGGTGGTGAACCTGCAAGCGCTGCCTGCGGAGGAGGCAGGCCCAGCCCACTCACTGCTTCGCGCTTTGCGCCTTCATGTGAACAGCTCTTTATCTGTTACGGTGGTCGGCAGAAGGGAATTGCCGTATCAAAACAGAGGTTGGCCCACTGGTTAGTTGATGCCATTGCCCTCGCTTATCTATGCCAGGGTGAGCCGCGCCCCCCTATTGTGAGAGCGCACTCTCTGAGGTGTCGCTTCCTCATGGGTGTTAGCACGCGGCACCTCTCTCACAGATATCTGCAGAGCTGTGGGTTGGGCGCCTCTAACACATTTGCGAGGTTTTATAACCTTCGAGTGGAGCAGTTTTTTCCCGGTTATTGGGTAATCCCAATCAATCGGGCGGGAATTAAGCTCGGTGTCACAAACGCTTGCTGCGCCAGGCTCCCTAACCCGGAGATGCGTGCGCTTTTCCTACTCTACTAGTAAGTTCCCCTTCCCAGGCGAACCCTAGAGAATTCCTCCGAGGCCCCCAACATCGACTCAGCGGAGGAGTCGAGTGCATGGCTCAGTGTGCGGTTGGTATGCCCATTTGGTCTACACGCATATTGAGGATCGGTGCCAGCTATGTGCATCCCCATTTGGTGATGTCATATGCATTATTACCACGGCATGTTGCCCCTTATTAGGCGGTCCCGTGTCTTCCCTAAACCGCTAACCAGCTTATCATATGTAGCACTCCCCCTCATTAGGGCTAGTCCATATGTCTCCTTACCATCATCAGCTACCTCCCCCTTCGGGGACTGGCACGCTTTCCCAACGTACTGTCGTATTTCCAAAATCCATAGTCTATATTAGCTAGGTAAAAGCACACTACCCCCGATTTAAAACTTTTATTCCCATGTAATGGTAATATGTTGGGCCTAGGGGACGTTGGAAGGTTGCGCTCTTGGTGATGTCAGTGCGCTCACGCTTTGGCTTGGCAAACTACACATCAGGAGCGCGACGGGCTTAGCTGCTGTGGCGCTTTCCATACAGTCTCCCAAAAGTCTGTTTTATACAGACACACGTAAAAGTTCCCATATGAAGGGGAACGTCCTGGTTACGTACGTAACCCACGTTCCCCGAATAGGGAACGGAGACGTGTGTCTCCACTGCCACAGCACCTGAGTCTCCAGCTGGGAGCTGAGCGATCGGCTCTTCAGCAGGCGAATTCTGATGAGCTGGCTCCAGCAGACGACTGATATAGCCCTAATTGGCTCATCAGTTTCAGCTGTGGAGCTAAGCTCCGCCAATTCAATTGGCATTTCATTGGCCCGTTTTCTTATCATCAGAAGTGATTGGTCATCTAAAGCACTCCCAAAAGTCTGTTTTATACAGACACACGTCTCCGTTCCCTATTCGGGGAACGTGGGTTACGTACGTAACCAGGACAATATCAATATTACATTTCATCTAGTAACGCTAATTCTTGATATCAGCAATGATGTCACCATTCGCAAAAATACAATTTTTGATATCCTGTTATCAATAAAAGACAAAACAGCTATTCTGGCAAGCCATTTTTACTTTTATTGCTTTACCGGATATGAATTGGTTATGTCAAGAATTAAATTGTTGATATCAAAATATCCGAAGTCTTGATATCAACAACTTAATTGTTAATATCCAGAATGCGAACTGTTGATATCAGGAATTGCATTTCCACTAGTAACAATGTTAATCCTTGATATCAACAATTCAGTTTCACTAGTTAAAATGTTCGTTCTTAATATCAGAAACTGAATTTCAGCTAGTAAGAATTATAGTTCTTGATATCTGTAATTGTATTTTCACTAGTTAAATGTCACCATACACTGCCATTTATATTTAATTGTTAATATCAAGAATTGATTTCTTACTAGTTAAAAATTTTTGTTTTACATATCAGACATACAATTCTAAAAATTGAATTGTTATTAGTAAAAACTTTAATATTTGATCTACTGAAAATGTTAATTTCTGATATCATAAATGCGATTGTTACTAGTAAGAAAGACATTTTAGATATCATAATTTATATTCATACCAGAAATCCATTTTCAGATCAGAAATAACAAATTAACATGTTGAAATACATCTAACTAATATCAAGATTTAACATTTCAACTAGTCTCAAATTAATTCAGGAATTAACATTTTTACTAGTAACAAATTCATTATTGATATCAACGAAGGCAGCTGATATCTGAATTTAGCTTTACAACTAGTGAAAATATAATTACTTATATCTTCAATGATATTTTAACTAGTAAAAATATTCTTGCAGATATCTAGAAATATAATTTTTACATGTAGAAATACCTATGGTAATGAGCTCATTAATATTAACGTGATTTGGTTTTCCCACAATTCGCTTTGGGTCAGACCAAGAGCAAAGACAGTAGAAGCAGATGCAGAAAAACGACTCTTGTTTAGTCAAAGATCAGTTTTTAATTTACATTATTTTTAATCTATAATCATAACAATAAATGTGTTTAACCTTAAGACCAACAACTATTAAATTATAAAATAAGTTTTTAAAAAATAAAATAAGTAATTGCTTTTTTGTGACCTGCCTACATCATGGTCTTATTTTGACAAAGCAATATATCAGATTGGAATAGACAGAGAATATCATAACTCAAAAGATAAAATGGTGTCCTTCATTTAAATAGGGTGTAGGACTACAGAACTAATTTTGTCTGAAAATTTGACAAATCTTCTCTTTGGGCAATGTACCTTTTCGTGTCATCAAAATTGACAAAAAAAAGTTATATAGAAAAATGAAACCCTGGCCTGCACTCTCAGAAAAAATGGTACAATGTTGTACCAAAAAAGGTACAAATCCTTGTCACTGGGCAGTACTTTTAATGGAACAGAATTGTATTTTAAGACGAAGAAACAAATTTGTACCATTGCAGTTTGAACCTTTAAGGACATGATTTGTACCATTAGAAAACAAAATGTACCTTTGGTTTAATAACCTGCAGATACAATATTGTACCTTGATCAAACATACAAATCTGATCCATGAAGGTACCACTACAGTGACAAGACTTTGTACTTTAACAGTGTCAAATCTGTTCCTTTAAGAATTATTTACAGGCATTTTGCGATATCCAAAATCATGGGTTATTTTCAGTAAATATCAAACAGCAAATAAATTTTTAAAAATGTTTTTTTTTAAAAAAAGGTTTCTTTTTGTGTAAATGCACCTTTTCCATTTACAATAAAAAATAAAAAATACTTTGACATCAATCAAAATATCTATTTTTGCTAATCATTTCACAACACTTTTCACAAAAATGTTACGGAAATACATTCTCCTATCTACAATAAAAAAACAATTTCTCCTATTTCCTCACAATAGCGTTGTAATTTAATTAAATAATTTTAAAACAGAAATTTAATTATGCAAAAAGTATTGTAACGAGAAGGCGATGTGGTGGCGCAGTGGGTAGCACTCTTCACCTTGGCCTCCATTTAAGGGGTCCCTGACCCAAGCAAGCTTCCCAGGGGCCAACCTTTCTCCCTTGACTTGCAGTCTGGGCCCCATAGTGCTCCCTTGCCCTACACCTAAAGGGTCCCTGACCCCTGCAAGCTACCCAGGGCCCAACTTCTCCCCCTGGACTTGCAGTCTGTGCCCAAGAGGGCGCCCTTGCCCTCCACCGAAGGGGTCCCTGACACCAGGAAGTTACCCAGGGGCCAACCTCTCTCCCTTGACTTGCAGTCTGGGCCCCAGAGGGCCCCCTTGCCCTCCACCCAAGGTGTCCCTGACCCCAGCAAGCTACCCAGTGGCTAACCTCTCTCTTTGGACCTGCAGTCTGGGCCCCTAAGGGCCCCTTGCCCTCCAACTAAGGGGCCCCTGATCCCAGCAAGCTACCCAGGGCCTAACCTCTCTCCCTTGACTTGCAGCCTGGGTCCCAGAGGGCCCCCTTGCCCTCCCCCAAGGGGTCTCTGACACCAGCAAACTAACCAGGGGCCAACCTCTCCCTGGTCTTGCAGTCTGGACCCCAGAGGGCCCCCTTGCCCTCCACCTAAGGTTTTCCTGACCCCAGCAAGCTACCCAGGTGCCAACCTCTCTCCCTGGACTTGCAGTCTGGGCCCTAGAGGGCCCCTTTGCCCTCTAGCTAAGGGATCACTGACCCCAGCAAGCTACCCAGGGGCCAACCTCTCTCCCTAGATTTGCAGTGTTGGCCCTAGATAGGCCCTTTGCCCTCTCGCTAAGGGGTCCCTGACCCCATCAAGCTACCCTGGGGCCAACCTTTCTCATTGGACTTGCAGTCTGGGTAACAGAGTGCCCCCTTGCCCTCCACCTAAGGTGTCCCTTACCCCAGCAAGCTACCCAGGGGCCAACCTCTTTCCCTAGACTTGCAGTCTAGACCCTAGATAAGCCCTTTGCCCTCTCGCTAAGGGGTCCCTGACCCCAGCAAGATACCCTGGGGTCAACCTCTCTCCCTGGACTTAAAGTCTGGCCCCCAGAGGGGCCCTTGCCCTCCACCTAAGGGGTCACTGACCCCAGCAAGCTTCCCAGGGGCCAACCTCTCTCCCTGGACTTGCAGCCTGGGTAACAGAGAGCCCCCTTGCCCTTCACCTAAGGTGTCCCTGACCCCTGCAAGCTACCCAGGGGCTAACCTCTCTCCCTAGACTTGCAGTCTGGGCCCTAGAAAGCCCCTTTACCCTCTAGCTAAGGGTTCCCTGACCCCAGTAAGCTACCCAGGGGCCAACCTCTCTCCCTGGTCATGCAGTCTGGGACAGACAGGGCCACCTTGCCCTCCATCTAAAGGGTCCCTGATCCAAGTAAGCTATCCACGGGCCAACCTCTCTCCCTAGACTTGCAGTCTGGGCCCCAGAGGGCTCCCTTGCCCTCCACCTAAGGTGTCCCTAACCCCAGCAAGCTACCCAGGGCCTAACCTTTCTCCCTGGACTTGCAGTCTGGGCCCAAGAGGGCGCCCTTGTCTTCCACCGAAGGGGTCCCTGACCCCAGAAAGCTACCCAGCGGCCAACCTCTCTCCCTTGACTTGCAGTCTGGGTCACAGAGGGCCCCCTTGCCCTCCACCTAAGGGGTCCCTGACCCAAGCAAGCTTCCCAGGGGCCAACCTCTTTCCTTGGACTTGCAGTCTGGGTAACAGAGAGCCCCCTTGCCCTTCACCTAAGGTGTCCCTGACCCCAGCAAGCTACCCAGGTGCCAACCTCTCTACCTAGACTTGCAGTCTAGGCCCTAGATAGCCCCTTTGCCCTCTCGCTAAGGGGTCCCTGACCCCAGCAAGCTACCCTGGGGCCAACCTGTCTCCCTGGACTTGCAGTCTGGCCCCCTGAGGGCCCCTTGCCCTCCTCCCAAGGGGTCCCTGACACCAGCAAGCTACCCAGGGGCCAACCTCTCCCTGGTCTTGCAGTCTGGACCCCAGAAGGCCCCCTTGCCCTCCACCTAAGGTTTTCCTGACCCCAGCAAGCTACCCAGGTGCCAACCTCTCTCCCTGGGCTTGCAGTCTGGGCCCTAGAGGGCCCCTTGCCCTCTAGCTAAGGGGTCCCTGACCCCACCGAGAGACCGTAGGGCCAACCTCTTTCCCTAGACTTGCAGTCCAGGCCCTAGATAAGCCCTTTTCCCTCTCGGTAAGGGGTCCGTGACCCCAGCAAGCTACCCTGGGGTCAACGTCTCTCCCTGGACTTGCAGTCTGGCCCCCAGAGGGGCCCTTGCCCTCCACCTAAGGGGTCCCTGACCCCAGCAAGCTTCCCAGGGGCCAACCTCTCTCCCTGGACTTGCAGTCTGGGTAACAGAGGGCGCCCTTGCCCTCCACCGAAGGGGTCCCTGACACCAGGAAGTTACCCAGGGGCCAACCTCTCTCCCTTGACTTGCAGTCTGGGCCCCAGAGGGCCCCCTTGCCCTCCACCCAAGGTGTCCCTGACCCCAGCAAGCTACCCTGCGGCTAACATCTCTCCCTAGACTTGCAGTCTGGGCCCTAGAAAGCCTTTTTGCCCTCTAGCTAAGGGGTCCCTGACCCTAGTAAGCTACCCAGGGGCCAACCTCTCTCCCTGGTCAAGCAGTCTGGGCCAGATAAGGCCACCTTGCCCTCCACCTAAAGGGTACCTGATCCAAGTAAGCTATCCACGGGCCAACCTCTCTCCCTGGACTTGCAGTCTGGGCCCCAAAGGGCTCCCTTACCCTCCAACTAAGGTGTCCCTAACCCCAGCAATCTACCCAGGGCCTAAACTTTCTCCCTGGACTTGCAGTCTGGGCCCAAGAGGGCGCCCTTGCGTTCCACCGAAGGGGTCCCTGACCCCAGAAAGCTACCCAGGGGCCAACCTCTCTCCCTGGACTTGCAGTCTGGGTCCCAGAGAGCCCCTTGCCCTCCACCTAAGGGGTGCCTGACCCCAGCAAGCTTCCCAGGGGCCAACCTCTCTCCTTGGACTTGCAGTCTGGGTAACAGAGAGCCCCCTTGCCTTCCACCGAAGGGGTCCCTGACCCCAGCATGCTACCCAGGGGCTAACCTCTCTCCCTAGACTTGCAGTCTAGGCCCTAGAGCAGTGGTTCCCAAACTGGGGGTCGCGACCCCTGCGGGGGTCGCAGAATAATTTCAAGGGGTCGCGAGAGTTATTTAAAAATTGTGTAATTTTCAGTGCTTATAATAAATATTTTTCAGTATTACAAGTGAAAGCTAATATTTTCAGATTTTTAAAAAGATATTACTGATTCATAAAGTATTTAGGACACATTCGGGCAGAATGCATCTTTGTACTTGGAACGCAGCGCTCAGGAACAGTTTAAAACTGTTGTCATGTCAACTTGCCGCAGTAAACAAAGCCTTCAACGCTTGCCCCGCCTTCGCGCTCTTCTTATTGGCCCACTGCTCTAAGAACTGAACACGAATGATTTGTTAAAATCAGCTGTCAATCACTCAGTCAACGCCTCCTGTCTTCAGATGACAGGAGCTACAACCGCGAAAATCTAAAGCGCTGTAGACGAGAGAATGAAAACAACACTGACAGATTTTGTCTTAGAAACACCTAAAGCTACAAATATTGGCACATCTGATTACTGATCATGTGGTGAATGTTAATCCACCAGCTATACTTATTGAAGAGTGGATAAAAGACTTCAATTGGCTTCAAGTCTGCTATGAAAATAACTAGCATTCACTGTAAAGTCTGTGGGATATGTTTTGGGATATCCGTCCGTGTATCTTTTGGTCATTCAATTATGTTATAAAAATGTCTTTTCTTGTGATAACGGGATTTCATTGAGACATATTTTCCTCACGCATGCATATATATTTTTTGCTTGTTAGTTTTGATTAGTGTTGATTTTTTTAAAATGCAATAAATCTGTTTATAAAACTTGTAGTAACAGTGCGATAATTGGTGGGAGCCACTAAATTTTGGCTGGTGCGCCTACATTTTTAAAGTTAGAAGCACCAGTGTTACCAAGCAAAAATGTTAATTTCGAGCCCTGTAATCTATAGTAAATATAGTTAAAATATTGTGAACAGCTTAAAAAAAAGCTATTTTTATTGTTTGTATATGCTTTGGTAGTGGGGGGTCGCGAGTTCTTGATGATCTTACAATGGGGGTCGCGGGTTTAAAAGTTTGAGAACCACTGCCCTAGAGAACCCCTTTGCCCTCTCGCTAAGGGGTCCCTAACCCCAGCAAGCTACCCTGGGGCCAACCTCTCCCCCTGGACTTGCAGTCTGGTCCCCAGAGGGCCCCTTGCCCTCCTCCCAAGGGGTCCCTGACACCAGCAACCTACCCAGGGGCCAACCTCTCCCTGGTCTTGCAGTCTGGACCTCAGAGGGCCCCCTTGCCCTCCAACCAAGGTGTCCATGAACCCAGCAAGCTACCCAGGGGCCAAACTCTCTCCCTGGACTTGCATTCTGGACCCAAGAAGGCCCCCTTGCCCTCCACCTAAGGTTTTCCTGACCCCAGCAAGCTACCCAGGTGCCAACCTCTCTCCCTGGGCTTGCAGTCTTGGCCCTAGAGGGCCCCTTGCCCTCAAGCTAAGGGGTCCCTGACCCCAGTGAGATACCGAGGGGCCAACCTCTCTCCCTGGAC